>NW_015508087.1:14804-21232 GCF_001515645.1 Sinocyclocheilus grahami | reverse complement strand
ATGACTAATTAGTGTGTTTCATAACTTCAGTTTCACAGACACTTTGTTTACTGCTCAGCACAGGAGGAGCTTGAATAACATGTTGGATGCAGCAAGAATAATTATCTCTTGAAGGGTTCAGTGGCTAATTAAACACTGATCCACTCTTCTAACACTTCAGAGATTCCTATAGCTCAAGAATGGAGCACAAACAGAAAGCCCTTTACATAAACCTTTGTGGTTGGTTTATCGTGACTCACAATTTCACAATTTGATAGAAAGTAACAAGATGTATACCGAACCCAAAATGCCTGTCGTAATCCTTCTCCACGGGATATAAAATGGCTATAGCTCAAGAATGGAGCACAAACAGAAAGCCCTTTACATAAACCTTTGTGGTTGGTTTATCGTGACTCACAATTTCACAATTTGATAGAAAGTAACAAGATGTATACCGAACCCAAAATGCCTGTCGTAATCCTTCTCCACGGGATTTGAAATGATAAAATGGCCTTCGCCTCGGCCTTAAGCTTCTGCTTATGTTTAGCGGAGGAATGAAAAGGGATTACATGCACATGAATTAAAGAATAGAAAGAGAATAGGAGAATACTCTGGATAAATGAAGAGTGTGACCTGTGAGGGTGGTAAGTGCTGGTGCGTTTGAGGCTAATTGTGTTCAGGGTTCGTGACTGTACATTTCAGTTTTGGAGACTTAAAGTGCACAGTAAAGTGGTTGATTACTCATGCTCAGGTTCTGGCCCAGTGCTGTTTGTTGCTACACGCTTGACATATCCGTTGCACTGTGAAATGCATGAAGGGGCAAAAAAATGTTGTGTTAAAACTATCTCGGAGGGGAAATAAAAGCACTGGCGAAGAATAAAATGGCTACATTAGTTACACGAGTCAGTCACCGCATGTCACCGTTGACAAAGCAGCTCTTTTTTGGCTTTTTGATTTTCCAATATCTGAAACTGACTCACAAGTGGGCGAACTGTGAAAGCTAGCAAGCTTCAAGGCAAGACGTCAGTCATAAAATCTGATTACACTTCGGTCCATTGCTCATGTGAAGGCATACCAAAAAATAAAGCAAAAAACTGAATGCTTTAAAATAAGCCATATCCGTTAAACTCCACTGGATTCATTGAGAAAGAAAAAGAGAACAAAACATGTAGAAAAGAGAAAATCATCAGAAACCGTATTAGTTACTGAGATCTATATCAGGATGTGTGATATGATGCATGTGCGAGTCACAAACAACATCATGCAAATGAAAAGAGGACCGAAATAAATCCCCAATCAACCAATTTCCTCCACTGTACTGAAAAACTTGCTCCAAGCTCGCAGCACTAAAATAAGCTCACTTAAAAAGGTCACCATGTCTCATTCTGCATGTTCGCAAGATGTAATCGCCCTTCTGAGAAGTAATAAGAACATTGCATAGATGATGAAAATGAGGATGTGCTATACATAATGCTGGACAAATCACATTTTTGCAAAATGGGAATATGGTAATATTACTGAATACTGAGGAACACCTGATATTGTGGCTGTTTTATTTCCCCCTCACTCTCTCAAAATATGTCTCTAAATGTATGCATATTGAATGCATAATTTTTTTTTTTCCCAGTTTTTTTTATTTTTTATTATCCAGTCTAACATTCTTGTGAGTTCTTGCAAGTCTCTACTTGTTGATCTCCTCTAATAAGCACGTGTGGTTTTCAGTTTGTGCTTTTCGTTTTTCTGAGGCATGATACCTTTCTCCTTTGATGAAGATGGAAGACTTTTTACTTGGTAAAGATACGGTTTGAAAGATTAGTGTTCATTCTGTGCTTAGACATAAAAGCAAGAGGGGAAGGGAGTTCATTTGGAATATTTTATGTTATAACATTTCAACTGTTGTTTGTTCATAAAATAAAATCATCATCGAAAAACAAACTAATAATTCTAAATTCTAAAACCAGCAGATCACACATAAACCACAACACATGCATGTGAATGTTGGACACTCAAAGTGCTGCACACAGTATTGTTGAATAATATGAGGGGAAAAAACACTGTCATATACAAAGTCTATGAGGTCATTGTCATCTGAAATATCAAGTAACTTCTCCTTTCTTAGCATCGGCAGTGAGACACTATTTGTGCCACCAGTGATGAAACAGCCTCTGCTGGCCCAGCTGACTCCCAAAGGGGAAGCTGCCAAAAAATAACAAATGCAAGGGACCACTAGTAGAGAGGAAAAAGTCTAGATCTCTTTCCTCTCCACCAAAGAACAGAAAAACAAGTTGAGACAGGGTACCACAGGGAATATATTTTTTTAGACCCCTTGGTCCCATATTTAATTAGATGTGAACAGAAGGCTATGAGGGAACTTTCAGTTTGGGGGTTGTAATGTTTTTTAAAATTCTTATTTTTGAAAGTCTCCTCAAAACTACATTTACTGTACCTGGGTAAAAAAAGAAACCATAAAAACAGCAGTATTGTAAAATATTATTACCATTTAAAATAACTTTTGATACGAGTTGTATTAATTCCTGTGATAATAAAGCTACATTTTCAGCAGCCATTACTCCAGTCTTCAGTGTCACATGATCCTTCAAAAATCATTATAATATACGTATTTGTTTCTGCTTAAATATTTTCTAGGAAACAGTGGGGTTTTTTTTTTTTCTTCTTTGATTGAAAGTTCAAAAGAACACAATTTAGGCTATTTGAAATAGAAGTACTTTGTACTATTATAAATCTCTTTTGATCAATTTAATATGTACTTGTTGAATAAAAGTTAATTTCTTGCAAAAAAGAAAAATTATACAACGATTACAAGCTCTATAACAACCTTCTAAATAGTCTGCTGTTTTACCCCTCAGAGGCTCATTTCCATTCATGTAAAACTAGACATGGCATCTACCCTGACTAACGTCCGTCTGGCCTCTTCTAACTGAAGTGGTGAAGCCTGCAATTCTGTGACAAGGACCTCTAGCCACCAAAACCTCTGAACTAAGCTGTATGAGAAGAAAGAAAAAAAACGCTTGGAGACTGAACAAAGAATGGAGATGAGGCACGGTCAGCTGAGAGCCTTTCCGAAGTTTGGAGCTCTAAAGGAGAGCCATTGAAAAGGGGGAAGGATTTGCGTGTGTTTGTACGCGTGTCAGGTGGATAGAAGCCCCGCTTGGCTGTTTGACATGCAGCACACTGGCATCTGGCTGCAAGCTCGGCAGAGAAGCAGGCACAGATCCTATCCTTCTGCGCAAAGCTGAGGGATTGAGTCTGTGCCCTCCACTCTGACATCTCTGAGTCACCTCCATCCCTCAAAGCTCCAGCGCTTCAAATGGGCCTCTCAGGAGGCAGGAGGAAGGACAGATTGCCTTTTTCCCTTTCAGCAAATGCTTCAACCCAGGCTGTCTACGTTGTCTGAAATAAAAGGGACAGGGTTTTCAGGGGTCCTAAATAAGTATTAATGTCTCAATTTCACTTTTCAAAAACTTAAGCTGTTTTAAGAAATAGGAGGAACATTACAAGTTCCATTCCACATACTGTACACTCTTAAAAATAAAGGTGCTTCACGATGCCATAGAAGAACCTTTTTGTCTAAATGGTTCCATAAAGAACCTTTAACATCTGAAGAACCTTTCTGTTTCACAAAAGGTTCTTTGTGGTGAAAGAAGGTTCTTCAGATTATAAAAAGGTAAGAAAGAGATGGTTCTTTAAAGAACCTTTGACTGAATGGTTCTTTGTGGAGCCAAAAATGGTTCTTCTATTGCATCGCTGTGAAGAACATTTTGAAGCACCTTTATTTTTAAGAGTGTAGGCTTCACATATAAAAGTAGTGTGAAAAAGTTTAACATTCCAAGGTCAAACCATTCATGTACACAAAGTGGAAATGCAAATGAAAAGCTCCAGAAGAGGACTTACTTATATACTCCGATGAACGAGCGTTGTTTTGTTTTTTTGGGGGGGGGGTTCCCCAAGCTCTGATCTCCACTTCTCCTTGTCACAGGCAAAAATGTTAGCTTAAAAACTACACAATGTGCTCAAACGTCTTTGCGCATTAAACCCTAAAAATTATACACAAAACACTGGGAGAGAAGTTAAAATGCATTAGCTAAACCTAGAAATGTAACTTGAATTGGGCACAAAAAAAAATCAATTCCAGAATGCAAGGTTTCTACAGTATGATACTGTATTATGAAGTGGGCTGAAAACAGAACTGCTGTATATATTCTGTAAATGATAAAGCATGTTTTATGAAAATATAGTACAATACTATTAGAATCTATCGATCCATCTTCAGTGGCTCTAAATCAGAGGGTCAGGGCCGGTTAGGCAGCCTAAGCACACTTGTAGGGCCTCATTATGACTTATAAAATGTTTTAAAATAAAACAAAAACAAAACTAAAAAGCAGCATATTTTGTAATATTTCTTATTATTCACCCCCTAAACAACTGTTCCCTGGATATGCCAAGAAATAAAACATTTTATCAGATAAATTGTGATTATATTTAAAATTTCTGTATCCTTAAATTCTACCTCAGACGAAACCCTATGAATTTTACAAGTGACTAACAAAGACATCTCATTTGTTTAAAATCACATCATATTCTCTAAAGAAAAAAAGAAAAGAAATGAAAGAAATGAAAATGAAGTGCTTTAATTCATTCGAGTCTATTGTTTTGGCCATTAAAAGGCCTTAAATTTCATTATCTTACTGTAAACATGCAGACACCCTGCAATCTTTCACTTTTTCCCCAGCTAGTTCACCTTACTTCAACTGAGGTACAATTGAGAGGACAAGGCAAGGACATGCATGTATGTGTAAGCGCATGGATGCATGTCAATAGTTGACAGCAGACAGGGCAGCTTTCATCTCTACAGCTTCTTTTGCTCCCATGGGCAAGCAGGCAGATCAATGCTGATGAGAGCCTTTCAAAGGGAGGATGGTGGGCCTGACATACCAGCTCTGGCCTGCCATTTAATAAAGACTATGCGGAGGAGAAAGCTGCGCCGGAGACAGCCAGAGGACTCCTGTGTCGTCTTATCCGAGTGTGTGTGCTGCGTTTTCGGACTGCAGTGAGGGACAGATTTTGTATGACGCAATTTAAGCAGAAGCTAGCAGAACCCAGCTGGATCAGCCAAAAAATGCCTAGGCATGCTGTCTGTCACAACTTGCTGGAAATAATACATAAACAAATTAATGATAATGGAAAAGTATTTGTTAACTTTACACACAAGTAAAATTATAAATAAAGAACAATAATTAAAATTGGTATTGTTATATAATAAAATATCATTTAGGGCTGTTAGTTTAACGCCTTATGAAAAAAAAAAAGTGATTAAAATAATTTTACGCAGTTAACGCACTCGCCCCCTGCCCCCAGACCTGTACATCATCTTACATTTGTTACTGTTGACATATGATGCAGGGCAACAACTCCATAAATGCAGTTATGCCCTAAAATTCAAGTTATTGGTGCAAAAAATGCCCCTGTAGGAGTTTTGCCTCATATTTACATCACATGATAAGCGATGTCTCACTAGCAGCAAGAGCAATCACACGAGTGCCGTTTTTGTCGCGAATATAACGAGCGCAAATGTGATTTTATACAACAGTTCAGTAAATAAGTTTATCGTTTTATTTTAAACACAATATTGTCTGTTTTTGCTCCGTTTTGCCAAGAAAAATATTACCTATAAAGCCACCGCAGAACTGTTGCGCTTCTCCGAGCAACACAGCGGTGTTTCGTTTCTGAATGAATCTGCGTTTTGAACAAATCTTGTGAATCAATGATTCAAACGCCCATTCATAAAGTGAGCCGTTTACTGCATTCCTGAATGAATCAGCCATTTGAATGAATCAAATGAATAAAAGTCTCAAAGACATTCACCACCACCTGCTGGCAGTTTTATTTTCTTAAGAATATTATTTCATAAAAAATATATTTTTGTTTTAAAAACCTTTAAAGGGATAGTTCACCCCCCAAAAAATTATGATGTCATTTCTCACACCTGAATGACGTAGCCTACATACTTTTATGGAACAAAAGTATTTTGAAGACTGTTGGTAACAAAGCTGTTTTGGTTACCAATGACTTCCATTGCATGAATGAAAAAAAAACAGATGTTTCTCAAATGATCTTTTATGGTCCATAGTTTACGTTAGGTCGTTGTAGCCTAAACGTGTAATAAATTGTTGAATAAAGAAAATATATTTATTTCTAAAGCTACTATTTGTAATGTCTACTTTATAATTTCTAATTTAACACAAAAAATAGCTTTAAATAATCTTTTGGGGGTATTTTCACAGCCAAATGTAATAAACGTATTGTCCCAAATATAAGACGATAGTTTTTTCTTGGAAATACATCTGAAAAAACGCGGTCGTCTTATATTCAGGGTCTAGACTTTGACATGTCAATAATACACCCACAACAATAGATCGCGCCAAATACGC
>NW_015508087.1:14139-14602 GCF_001515645.1 Sinocyclocheilus grahami | reverse complement strand
GGCTTCCCTTTTTTTTTTTTTTTTTTTTTTTTTTTTTTTTTTAAATGGTATATCAAAAAGTGTATATTTTTTTAAAAGTGATTATTGGTACATTTTACCAGCTTTTGCCATACTTTCAAAACAAAAATAGGAAAAATATGCAATATGAAAATAATTGAAGACAAAATGTGTTTTACTGAGAAAAAACAAGATTTGGTTTTTAAAAAGCCTTTTTCCAAAAGGTACATCTGGAAAAAGGGGGGTCGTCTTACAATCAGGGTCGTCTTATATTCGGGCCAATACGGTAATTAAATTAAATTTTAATTGACTGACAGCCCTATGTAGGATATCAGACAATCTAAGATTTGGTCAAAACATGATTGAGGCACGAGGAGTCAAAACATTCCACAAGAGGCCCAAGACAACAGGATGTCATAAATCAGACCCGAGCATTAGCCAGTCTGAAGCAAGCCTAAACCACTCT
>NW_015508087.1:9459-12814 GCF_001515645.1 Sinocyclocheilus grahami | reverse complement strand
GCTGGCCGTCTCAGTGATCAGCCATAAAACAGTGATTCTGTCCTAATTCCCTTACATATTATTGGTGGAGTTCCCTTTAAAATCTTAAATGATTCCCTTTGAGCTAAATTGACCTGTTTCCCTTGCACCTAATATTATTATACATTTCATTATAATTTCATTTTATACAACAACAACAATTATAAATGTTGTTGTACAAGTTTAAATTGATTATAAATGATCATGAAATTATAATATGAAACCGTTTACAATTCAATTATATTACAGTGCTCTTTATTATAGTGATATCAATTGATTTATTTTTTATAATCTGAATAAATAATAATAATAATAATAAATAATTATTATTATTAAAACCATGTGTTTCCCTATTTTTTCTGCCCGTTTTTTTTTTTTCGGCAAAAGCACATACTGTTACACGGCCATTAAAAATATTTAAGTCTGGTAAATTGTATATATTAACAGCAATAATGATTTTTTTTTAATATAATATAAATAGAACATTAAATAATCATTATTACTGGTAATATAATACCGTTAAACAATAATATTAATATGAATAAAAATTAAAATACATTTAATTTAATTAATATTAGTTAATTACGCCTTTGAATTTACTTTTTTTTTTTTTTCTTCATTTAGCAGCTTATCTGCAGTATAGTCAGATAATGTCTCAACCAGACCAATGCGTTCATATATATTTATCTCGGCTCTCTGCAGAGGTTGAAATGTCTTAAATGTCCTCTACGGTAAATAAACAAAACTCCTTCCCACCCTCAGACTTCATGATGAGGCCAGAGGTCTGTCTGCAATGAAAATGACAAACAGATGCTCTCCTCCTCCTTCCTCTGTGAGTCTATGAGATCTGCCAAAGAGTCTCTGCTTCATCAGGGCTAAATGAGGGTTTACTTTATTGTCTGTTTGTTGATTAATGAAGTCTCAAATGCAATTACTCAGGAGCAAACGTAAGGCTACAGACCAGCCCTGAGCATTCCTGATTGAGCGTCTCGGCACAAGCAAGATCGTTTGTCACAATCTGGCTGTCAGTTCAGCATCTTATTACCTGAACAACATCGCATTTTTCCCCAACTGTGAACCGAGGGATGGAGAAATGTTGCTTTTGCTGGTTTAAAAAAAAAAACTGACTCATATCTATCTCTTCTGATGACCTTGGGAGAGGTTGAAGCTTCACCAAAAGAGCCGCAATTTTCTTATCACTGCTGGGTCAATGGGATCACTAATAAAACAATGCAATCAACCATTTAATCATGCTTTTAGAATTGCAAAAATTGCATTAATGTACAAAATAAAGGTAAATGGCAAAAAATTAAAAAAAAAATGGGGGTTAATGTTGGATCAGCAAAAGCATGCATGTAACACAGAGTGATGTATTGTAAAAATTGAAATATTGTTTATTGAAAAGGAAGTGCTTCCAATATTGATTTGACTAGCTTTAACAGTAATTAGCTTTAAGATTTCATGACAAAAGCTCAGATGTTTCAAAATGAAAAAAGCTCATCTACTAAGACAATTATTTTTCTAATAAGCATTTTATAATGTGATAAATATTTTTTTATTTTACAGTATTAAACTCTAAACATTAAAAAGAGTGTTGGATGTATTAGATTCACAACATTCAAAGCTGATTTAATAGCAGACAGCTTTTGCTTCAAACTACATGTGTAATAACGTTCCTGAGGTCACTTTTAGACTCAATAGCTCATCAGGGAAGCTAGTCACAGATCTAATAAGGCTTGTATCTTTAAACTCTATAAAGACGACTCTAGGACAAAAATTGAGGTGTGGATATGAAAACCAGCTCATCTAATGAACCGTGATGGCCTATCACATTGCAAAATTAGCTTTTTTGATTAGTAGTAAATCTGAAATGTTGCAGAATGTCTAAATGTTATGCATTAATTTTTTTTTCCTTAAAAAAAAAAATAAAAAAATAAAAAAAATTCTAAACTTTGTTTTAATACCCTAATTTTTATGTGCATTGTTATGTTTTCTGATGCTTTAAAATGTTCATGATTTAAAATCTGTGGGTTGTTTCACTCACACTAGGCACATACATATTTGACAAAAGCCCAGAAGCTCACACTAGTTCTCGCAGCTGTAAAGATGGAAGTAGGCTGTTTGTTGTGGAGAAGGAATGCTTTGGTCAGCAGCAAACATGCAATGAACTCTCATTACTGCCAAAGACAATGCTGTCCACCTTCAGCCAGCCTACTCAACACATGCGTGTTAGAATTCAACACCAGAAAACACAACACAGGAAAGCAATAAACTGCTCATCAGAAAGCATGCACAACATTGCAATAACCAAAGACATGCATTCAGAGTATTTCTGGTAAAGGAAAAAAAAAAAACTTATATAAATACTTAGGGTGTTAAACATTAATAATAGCGTGCTTTTCTGCTTGACTGTACACATGTATACACTCCCTTTAGACTATAGAAGAGCAAGTTTATGCTTACAATATTGATGTTCTTCTAGCTGCCTTAGGCTAAAAATATTGCATTTTCTTCATAATTTTAAAGTGCAAGGTCCACCCACCACCTTCATTCTATAGTGATAAAAACGCACTTTCAGTGTATAAGGAAACTATGCAATGATGAACAATGACCTTGTGGCCTCATTTTGAGTGGACGCCTTGTCCATTCATTTTTTCCCCATGAGCCCATGCTCTTGATGAGATCAGTACACACTGCCCATCATCTCAGCTGGAGTCTGACAACACTTCATTCAGTATACACAGAGGAACAGTGGAAACCAAAGCGACTGTCTCTCACAATGACAAAACCTCATTTTTATTCTGAATTATGGGTTTCCTCTCATGAGAAAGGTCATGAAACACTTAAGTTTCTCTCCATCAGTTAAGATCGGTGTATTGATGTTTCCTCTATGCACTACTAAGTTACTAGACTATATAGCTTGCCTTGAAATAGACTGTGGTGTCTGTATAACACCAAAACAGATCATGATATAGATCAGACATGCATTAATGTGCTAAATGTAAAATTAATTCAGAGCTGTATATGAATTTTTTCCTTTAAAAAAAAAAAAAGTTACTCAAAGAAATTAGTATTTTTAAACATTCAAATTATTCAAACACCATTGAAATCGCTATTGTTCAAAAGTTAAAAATAATGATTTTTTTATTTTAATTTTTTTTTACAAATCTACATAAAATCCTATTCTTCATTCATAAAAAGGGGTGTTTATTTTCACCACTTGTTTTAAGTATAAAACCTAGCAAGGTGCACTTTTTTACGGAAGTTCTAAGCGGCCATGCATTATTTTTTCCCCCTTCTTGTTTTCTCGTTATATCGACATAGCGAGAGTTGTTTT
>NW_015508087.1:0-4339 GCF_001515645.1 Sinocyclocheilus grahami | reverse complement strand
CTTTTACTGCTAATTCAATATAATGCTGTTTCTGTAATATATTCTTGCTTGCATTTCATTGCTGAAGCCATGGCCTGCAAAAAGCTTACAAAGCGTGTGTTGGGATCTTACTGGGAAGCGGTACAAATCAGGAAAATCATACAAAAGTGTTTCCAAAACATTAGCCATGGAATACTGTGAAGGCCATCATCAACAAGATGAAATGTATCAAGGAGGCTGCCAAGAGCTGCATGGATGTCTGGAACGTTCTGGTGCAGCATGTGACAAAAAAAAGACCTTTTGGACTATAATTTTAAAAAGTACATTTGGCACAAAAACAAGACTGCTCATCATCCAAACAACAGCATATTCATGATGAAGCTTGGTGCTGCAAGCATCATGCAATAGGGTTGCTTCTCTTCAGCTGGGACTGGTGAGACTCAACTCAAAGATAGAAGGAATCATAAAAAGTGCCAAATACCAGAACATTTTGGCACAAAACCTGCGGTCCTCCAATAAAAACCTGAAGATAAAGAGAAATTTCATCTTTCAGCAGGATAATAACCTCAAACACAAATCTAAGTCTATAAAAGAAACAGCTTGAGAAGAAAAATAACCTTTTGTAATGGCCCAGTCAGAGCCCAAACCATCGAATTCAATTGACAATCTTGTGGAATAACTTGAAAAGGCTGTACACAGGAGATCCATCTGCAGTATGATCAATCTTGCATAGAGGAAATCTTTTGCCAGAAAGACTGGGGAAAATTCTGACAAATAAAGATGTGCTAAATTGACTCTTATTCAAAAAGACTGGCTGCTGTATTAAAAGCAAAAGATGTTTCAGCCAAGTATTAGTTGAGGGGTGCAGGCACACTTCTGCAATCAGGTTATTTTAAGTCTTTTATTTTTTCCCTTTAACAGTATCTATTTGTTAAGTAACAAGAGTGCATTAAAAACAGTATTTTGTGATTCCACTTACCAATGACCGTTTTGGGGGGTTTCTTCTGTCTGTCTGGCAACCATGCTGATTTTGGGGGTTTGCACACTTCGTCCCTCTGAGATGTACACACTTTTGTTAATTACTTTTTCTTTCTTGGGGATTTTTTCTTAGCAATCATAATAATATCTATATCTTTCTCAGTGTTGTGCATTGCTGCAACGCTCTGCTTTATTTGCTGCATAAGTCCTCAAATGCCTGTTTATGTGTTAACCAGATCCAATAAATCAGGAGATGAATGCAAGGATTTCAGGGATTTGAAACTCTGTTTTCATCATAACCCAATGCAGATAAAAAACGATTACAGTTGTTTGTTTGTTTTTTTGTTTGTTTTTTTCACTTTCAGTCTAAAAACAACAAGACATGATTTTTGGTTCATACCATCCAGCTCTATTACTTATATAAAATATATTTAAAATATATTAAAACATAACTTGTGTGTTTTTTCAACATTCAAACACATGACAACAAAAGGTCTGAACACAAAGTCTCCTGGAGCTTTGATGGAATGAAGAATGAATGTTTTGATGGTAAAAAGCTATTAAGAACAACCTGAGAAGACACCCCTGTGGTCCTTTGTGTCCATCTGGATGCTTTTCATTGGGTTTACAGGGTTTACAATTGTCAGCCAAATTCTGTCTGCTCTGAAAATGCTCACAATAAACTATTATGATCCTAGCGGGATGCGCATACAACATCGACTTCAACACAGCTGTGAATGTTCAACCACCAATATGAGGAATAATTGTTTCAATTCAATCTAAGCTTGTGATTTTAACTGTATTTAATTTGCTTTTGGGTATTACAAAGGTCTACAACCTGATTCAAGCACAACAGGATATAACAAACTTTAGGGTTTTTGTCAGTGCTGTAACCTAACATGAGGACAGGACTTACAGTCTCTGTATATTTCAAAAGATGACCTTTTGTAATTTTCACCCCCCCAAAAATGCCATTGTCATATAAATGAATGCCAAAAAGCATGAATAATTTTAGTTTTTAGTTGAAAATGTGTTGTGTAAATCTGCTGTCTCAGACTTCTAATTAGTTGCTTGATTAGTTCAACACATTTTCAACTAAAAACTAAAACTTTTTCATGCTTTTTGGCATTCATTTATATGACAATGGCATTTTTTGGGGGGTGAAAATGTAAACATGTTTCAAAATGGATGTTTTTTAAAACAATACCATTATCATCTCATGTGTAAACTACAAAAATGCACATTTGTGAAAACGGTGAGTACATGCACATGCATATACACCAGTTCAGACTGCACAGATGAGTACTGTTTCTTTACAAAGTGACTTCGCCAACTACTTGCCTGGCATGCATAATACAGCATCTGTTGTCATTGTCATGGATGCATGTGAATGGGGATCATTTTCACAAGGTTGTCATCTGTATGCAAATGTTTCAAAAAAGCAGAAAAAACTTTTAAATTTATTAGTGCATCCTTGTCGGGTAAACATACCCCAACTAAGGGGAAATAAGGGGTTCTTCTCTAAGATTAGTGTCCATTAGCTTCTATGTAATGACTCTAATTACCTTTAATGTGTATCTGTATATCTTGCTTCTCTTTGGCACATTCGTATCGCCTAAATAAATGTTGGCGAGAAACCAGTACTTTCTGTATTAACCAGGCAGCATTCAGTGACAGTTAAAGCAAGATACGGCAAACACATCAATACTGGGTGACAAAATACGTCCAAAAGAATCTGTAAAAGGAATCCAGAATCAGTTGTTAGCAGAAATGTTCAGAATAACGGCCTTCTTTATGCTAGTAGTAGTAGCTCTGGAATTTCTCAAGGTCCAAAATGATTAAGTTTCCACACAGTTCTGATGAGAACGCTGCATTAAGAAAAGGTAAATCACATTAGCAATGTGTGTATAACATTGAGGGCGAAGATAAACCAGTTTGTGCAGTCTATAACGAATGTGAAAGGAATGTGTGTGGCTTCCAAAAAGAGGAATTTTGTAGGTGACGGAAGAAGCTGAAAAGCATTTTCATATTTGTACCTCACATTTTTTTGCATAATTATCCTGAAGAAAAGAAGAAAATAAACAACACAGTCATGAGCGATAGGACTACAAAAACGATAACACAAGAAAACACTCGTACACTTGATGTACCAACTGTGACCATTCACTCGCATAGGCAGATCAGCTGTATAACAGATAATATAACAGAATCCACATAATGGCTTCTTTTATTTTATCCCCAGAATCACTCTCGCACATATTAGTATTATTCTCAGGTGAGGTGTAGAAAAAGCGACGCCAGTGCATTTTGCCCTTTCGGAATTGAAAGATCACGCTTATTTGAATTGCAGGGATTTGTTTATTTAAAAACACTTCTCACAAAAATGCTGGCTGTCTGTCAAGTTTGTAATTAAAATAATTTTAAAGCAGGTCACTTTTTACATGCTTCTGAAAATGAAGGCAAAAAAAGCAAATGTCTCAGTGTTTCCATGGGTGACATTTACAAAGCGAAATGGAAAGGGATTTTTAATCACACTGATCTCAGTCTTGTAGCAAACCAACCAAATGTGCCACACACGTGCATACATTAAGAAGAGCGTAATAAAACTTCAATATGCTAAAAATAAAAATGGAGATGCATAAGTAATTAGATTAATGTACTTGTTAATACAGACAATATACAAGTGTTGAAGCACATCTATTCAATAATGACGATTATGCTCACGACCAAAAGCTTTAGTCGACCTTTTGAACATGTTCCACTGCTGCAGCTCACAGCACAATATAGAGAAAAGTTATAGATTAAGTTTGTAGTCACTTACAGTAAACCGTCAATTCATTTGAAACACTAATAACTTAACACCATTACATGTATATTTTAGTCAAAAATATTTTTTTTCATGCTGCCAAATTCACTGGTAGGATTAAAACGGTTGATCTTTTTTCAATTATTTATTTGGACAAATTACAGAATTTTAATATCGGACATTTATTGGTTATTGGCAATAACATGAAACTAATGAACAGTTTATTATTATCTGACAGAAAATTAATATTTACTAGTTCTGGGTGGTCTGAAGCATACAGTTCAGTTCTCTAATAAATGTTCTATAATACTATTTAATTCTATTTAAAATGAATGCTGTTCAAAAGTGACAGTAAAGATATTTACAATATTTTTAAATGTTTATATTTTAAATAAATGCTGTTCTTTTGAACTTTATAGGCATAAAATAAAAAAACCCTGTGAAAAATCACGGTTTCCACAAAAATATTGAGCAGCACAGCTATTTTCAGCATTGGAAATAATAAGAAATGGTTCTTGAGCAGCAAATCACCATATTAGAATTATTTCTGAAGGATCTTGTGACACTGAAGACTGG
>NW_015508086.1:28528-31364 GCF_001515645.1 Sinocyclocheilus grahami | reverse complement strand
ACGCAGCCTAATTTTTATTTTTGGGTGAACTAACCCTTTAAGTACAAGTATTGTTACATTGCTGAAATAATACTCAATTACAAGTACTGGTACAAAAAGTACTGGTGTCAAAACAATACTTAAGTAAAAGTACAAAGTACTCCTCTCAAAAACTACTCAGAGTACTAGTTACTAGTTACTTTTTAGCCGGCGATATTTAATGAATTACCAAAAATATAAATTCATATCAAAGATCTATGTGGATAATAGCTACTTTGAACAAACCCCACTTTTATCTTATTGACAAAGTATGTGATTTAGTGGTCATGATACAGGAATTTCTATCTTTAATACCTTGAAAAATATCAACATTAAACTGACTTCAGTGTTGTGATGTATTTCCAAGTGAAACGGAATCTTGAATAAAGGGCGGGGTTTTATTGTGGTGCACCTCCTCTCCACATCTTGCTCATAGCAGATTCACGGTTGGATAGGAGCGGTTAAGAATATCTGCTTAAGTCTGACATCACGCTTCACCACTTCTGGGTCCTAACGCTCTGCCAGATGGCCCCCAAAAAACAACAAACTGTGCTAATATACACCCACAAAGTCATGTAATACTGAAAAATTATAACCCTAACCTTTATCTTCATACTGAAATCCCAGATAGCCTGGCAGTGATTCAGCTAAAATATTAGTGTCTGAGACACTGTGAACACGGAGACTGTGGTGTGCACAGCAATTTTTTAAATGCTTAGCTTAAATATGTATTATTAATTAAATAATGCTCATAAATGGCTGTCGAGATAGTATTCGCACCCTTCCACAAAAAAAGTGTCTCACACGGCTCCGGGGGGTGAACAAAGGCCTCCTGTAGCGAATCGATGCGTTTTTGTAAGAAAAATATCCATATTCAAAACTTAATAATCACTTGAATCTAGCTTGCGCTCACTGTTGTAAAACGGAAGCAGTTCCAGGGGAATGACGTATGAGGTCAGCTTTGCGCATGCGCTGCTCAGAAGTGACGCACGCGGAGAGATCGAAACAAAACAACGGTCACTAATTAGAAGTACAAAACGAGGATTTGTAAAAAAGAATGTCGGAGGATTTCGATATATAAGCCAAGAGGAGACTTGTTTTCCTTTGCTAAAGTAAGGAAACTTTGCTTCTTTTGATCCTGTAAACAAACGTTGGTTTTCACGAGACTCACCGGCGCATACGTCATGCTCCCGGAACTGCTTCTGTGTACAACTGTTGGCGCAAGCTAGATTCAAGTGATTATTACGTTTTGAATATGGATATTTTTCTTACAAAAACGCATCGATTCGCTACAGGAGGCCTTTGTTCACCCCCCGGAGCCGTGTTTTTTTTTGTTTTTTTGTGGAAGGGTGCTTTTTATTTCACGTCTTTTGGACAGAAGGAATGCAACACCCGCTGAGTACAGCTTGAAAGATTGAAAGATCAGAGACAATTTTTAATATAACTCCGACTGGATTCGTCTGAAAGAGGAAAGTCATATACACCTAGGATGCATGGGGGGAGTAAAACGCAGCCTAATTTTTATTTTTGGGTGAACTAACCCTTTAAGTACAAGTATTGTTACATTGCTGAAATAATACTCAATTACAAGTACTGGTACAAAAAGTACTGGTGTCAAAACAATACTTAAGTAAAAGTACAAAGTACTCCTCTCAAAAACTACTCAGAGTACTAGTTACTAGTTACTTTTTAGCCGGCGATATTTAATGAATTACCAAAAATATAAATTCATATCAAAGATCTATGTGGATAATAGCTACTTTGAACAAACCCCACTTTTATCTTATTGACAAAGTATGTGATTTAGTGGTCATGATACAGGAATTTCTATCTTTAATACCTTGAAAAATATCAACATTAAACTGACTTCAGTGTTGTGATGTATTTCCAAGTGAAACGGAATCTTGAATAAAGGGCGGGGTTTTATTGTGGTGCACCTCCTCTCCATCTCTTGCTCATAGCAGATTCACGGTTGGATAGGAGCGGTTAAGAATATCTGCTTAAGTCTGACATCACGCTTCACCACTTCTGGGTCCTAACGCTCTGCCAGATGGCCCCCAAAAAACAACAAACTGTGCTAATATACACCCACAAAGTCATGTAATACTGAAAAATTATAACCCTAACCTTTATCTTCATACTGAAATCCCAGATAGCCTGGCAGTGATTCAGCTAAAATATTAGTGTCTGAGACACTGTGAACACGGAGACTGTGGTGTGCACAGCAATTTTTTAAATGCTTAGCTTAAATATGTATTATTAATTAAATAATGCTCATAAATGGCTGTCGAGATAGTATTCTCAAGTGAAATAAGTAGAGGCATGGACCCGGAAACAGCAGTCCTTACGTCATGAATTAACAAGAAGATTCTCCCAAAGCCGTCAAACTGACGTCATCAGAGCGAGAACGCCATTTCAGAGCGGAAGCCAATTTTCAGATTTTTCTTAAAGATTATGACGGCAGACAATTTTTTTCAGTGTATTGACTTGCACGGTTTAATTGTTCACCACAAGACTAGTAATGTGCACTAAAAAGTAAGTAGGGTCATTTTTGATTTCTTGACGACTAGCTGGCAAAACCACCATACTGTATACTGCCATATATATATTTAAAAAAAAAAAATTTGTCCATCCATATTTTTCAAGGCAATCATTATTTCAAGCTTTGAAATTGGTTTAATCCAAGTCTTCTAAAAAGACACATTCCCTTTATATGGTGAATAATTTTTAATATAGGCTTTTATTTACATAGGCTACATATAAATATTGATCAATTACCATTACAAAAATCTCAATCTTAAACATTTGCTCATTCTGT
>NW_015508086.1:25242-26409 GCF_001515645.1 Sinocyclocheilus grahami | reverse complement strand
GTACTGTTACATTGCTGAAATAATACTCAATTACAAGTAAAAGTCAAAACAACAAAACAATACTTAAGTAAAAGTACAAAGTACTCCTCTCAAAAACTACTCAGAGTACTAGTTACTAGTTACCGGCGATATTTATTGACAAAGTATGTGATTTAGTGGTCATGATACAGGAATTTCTATCTTTAATACCTTGAAAAATATCAACATTAAACTGACTTCAGTGTTGTGATGTATTTCCAAGTGAAACGGAATCTTGAATAAAGGGCGGGGTTTTATTGTGGTGCACCTCCTCTCCACCTCTTGCTCATAGCAGATTCACGGTTGGATAGGAGCGGTTAAGAATATCTGCTTAAGTCTGACATCACGCTTCACCACTTCTGGGTCCTAACGCTCTGCCAGATGGCCCCCAAAAAACAACAAACTGTGCTAATATACACCCACAAAGTCATGTAATACTGAAAAATTATAACCCTAACCTTTATCTTCATACTGAAATCCCAGATAGCCTGGCAGTGATTCAGCTAAAATATTAGTGTCTGAGACACTGTGAACACGGAGACTGTGGTGTGCACAGCAATTTTTTAAATGCTTAGCTTAAATATGTATTATTAATTAAATAATGCTCATAAATGGCTGTCGAGATAGTATTCTCAAGTGAAATAAGTAGAGGCATGGACCCGGAAACAGCAGTCCTTACGTCATGAATTAACAAGAAGATTCTCCCAAAGCCGTCAAACTGACGTCATCAGAGCGAGAACGCCATTTCAGAGCGGAAGCCAATTTTCAGATTTTTCTTAAAGATTATGACGGCAGACAATTTTTTTCAGTGTATTGACTTGCACGGTTTAATTGTTCACCACAAGACTAGTAATGTGCACTAAAAAGTAAGTAGGGTCATTTTTGATTTCTTGACGACTAGCTGGCAAAACCACCATACTGTATACTGCCATATATATATTTAAAAAAAAAAAATTTGTCCATCCATATTTTTCAAGGCAATCATTATTTCAAGCTTTGAAATTGGTTTAATCCAAGTCTTCTAAAAAGACACATTCCCTTTATATGGTGAATAATTTTTAATATAGGCTTTTATTTACATAGGCTACATATAAATATTGATCAATTACCATTACAAAAATCTCAATCTTAAACATTTGCTCATTCTGT
>NW_015508086.1:19165-24710 GCF_001515645.1 Sinocyclocheilus grahami | reverse complement strand
AAAAAAAAAAGACAAGTACACAGTCAGTAATACAATTATAGAACAAATTACCTCAATTCAGTTTGAGGTATTTGAAATATGACAACACTGAATTTTTATAAGCAGTGATTTAAGAGTCATATACAGTATGTTAGGCCTATTTATTTAGATAAATGGAACATCAGATGGCTTTGACCTGTAATGACTGTACAATGTCAGTGATGCAGTTAGGCAGACTAGAATATTTATATGTACAAATCAGACAAATATCCCATTCCAAAACATTTCTAGCATAAACTGACATGTAAGGAAATTAAAGTTCCATCTTTGATTGTTGAAAGTCCTTTCTGGTGCATTTAACTTAAAGCCAATAAAATTTCCACTAGGATTTTCATCGGTCAGGCGGGATCTATTCTGATAACTTTTGACAAAGTTTAATCCAGGAGCAAAGTGAAATAATTTCTACTTTAAAAAAGTATGGCACAGTCTGAGTGCGCACAAGCAATATCGGAGTGAAGTGACATGTGAAGCTCTGCATTTAACCCATCCAAAGTGCACACACACAGCAGTGAACACACACACACCGTGAACACACACCCAGAGCAGTGGGCAGCCATTTTTGCTGCGGCGCCCGGAGAGCAGTTGGGGGTTCGGTGCCTTGCTCAAGGGCACCTCAGTCGTGGTATTGAAGGTGGGAGAGAGCGCTGTACATTCACTCCCCCCACCTACAATCCCTGCCGGTACGAGACTCGAACCCACAACCTTTTTGGGTTACGAGTCCGACTCTCTAACCATTAGGCCACGACTTCCCCCGTGTGAGAGGACAGGCAGTTCATTTGTGTAAGTTAGGCCTATTTGAGAGCTCGCATCCAGTTTTCTGCAATTGCATGAATGTGTTCTCATGTTACAATAAAGCGCTCGCCACATTTGAATGATTAAAATTATGTGGAATACCTGCAATCCCGCGCGGATATTCAGACTCTGTAATTGACAGGAGGTGGATGCGTGTTAAACTCACTGTCGGAGCGGAGAGAGAGACCCAGCTTGTATCAGTGTATATACGTTAGATACTGTGGAAAATAAGTAATGGAACCGTGTCAGATATTTCAGTATCGGTATCAAAATATAGATATTTATGATAACACTACCATGTAGTTTGTTTCTCCAAACTTTAAGTCCATAAATTACGCTGTCGCTGAGCTCCCTCACTGTCTGGTCAGCACTTCACCTGCTGCAGCGGCGGCTTTTCCCGGTTCAGATATCTGGGGCCATATGCATAAAGCCGCTCAGAGTAAAATTGTAGTCCTAAGTGTGTCAAAATTCTAAGAATTATGTAATTTTACTCTTATTCCTAGACTTAAGAATAAGAGTGATTCATAAAGGTTCCTAAGTGTTAAGACTAGCTCCCAGCTCCTAAATTATTTAAGAGAGGTGAAGAGGTCTCCTAACCTAGTTATAGAGTAACAAGATGGCAGCACAGAGGAGGAAACAAACACTTTCCAGCGAAGATATGACATATTGGAGTTATATGATGATACGGAGTTGATAAAATACACTGAGCTCCCTGACTGTCTGATCAGCTCTTCAAAATCTGCTGCAGCGACGGCTTTTCCCGGCTCAGATATCAGGGCTTTTATTGGTCCCTTTACGATCGGATATCTTTATTGGTTACTGAAGTGCCATCAAAGGTTTGAATATCAATTCAAATTGTGGGCGTACTCAGTAACAAACTATGATTTAAAAGTAACGAAGTAGATTATTTTGCTTAATTTGTACTTAAGTACAAGTAAAAGTACAGCTTTAAAAATATACTAAAAAAAGTACAAGTACCCGAAAAAACGACTTAATTACAGTAACGTGAGTAGTAGTAATTCGTTACCTCCACCACTGGTAATTTAGTCTCTGTTAAACTGTGATTATTGAGAGAAAGATCTGTTTAGGCTCTAAGTCAGTGGTTCTCAACCAGGGGGGCACAGGATTATATAAAATTATTTAAATACATTATTAATATATTGAAATAATCTAACTGTAATCTAAATTAAATGCTAAACCAAATAAAATGAAAATCAAGTAAACTGAAATATCCCTTTAGCTGCCCCACCAAGAAAAAGGCATTTGAAAATGTTTTTGTTTGCATTTCTTATCTCCTTATGTCGCTAGTTACCACATTCATTGTATTTTCTTTAGCACATCCCATCATTTTTTAAATATCGGCCTCTACCAAATGGTTGATATGTCACTTTATGGTAAAAATACCGGAATTCATACACATACCATGAAAATCAGAAAATATGAACTATAATACTAATTTATTTAAAAACATAATCAAAATAAAATAAAATGGTTTTGTATATTGAATCTCCTTTATTTATTGAAGTATGCCATAAAATATTTCAGGTTTTCATTTTAACACAGGAAATTATATGTTTTCTTGTTTTTTAACAATAAACTAAAATAAATAACACAAATAACTAAAAGTAACAAAACCAAAGACATTACATTCTTTCTGCATTCAAAAACTAAAAAGAAAATAGCAAAAGATAGTAATATAATGGCATTTTAGGCTTTTATTATTCAAGAAACACGCCATCAAGTCTGGTAGTGCAACAGGATTCTTTTTTTCTTTTTTTTTTAGATAAATTAACATTTCTTTGTAAACCAGCAATGCTGTGTAGTGTAGGTAACCTCTGGCTCCTTCAAGGAAACAGTTTTTAGAGTGTGTTTTCCTTTTCTTCTTTTCTTACATGGAAGCTTTGTGGAGGATGTGCTTGTTGAGGGAGCATCATCTTCACCCAGGGATTTAAAAGAACTGTCACCAGCTACCTCTTCTCGGACGGGGTGATAATCCGGATCCTCTATTGCAGTGGTGCTCAAACCTCTCCATGAAGTACCCCCAGCAGTGCACATTTTGTATGTCTCCCTTTATCTGACACACCCACTTCAGGTCTTGCAGTCTCCACTAATGAGCTGATGAGTTGAATCAGGTGTGATAGATGAGGGAGACATATGGGGTTTTATTGTGGAGCACCTCTACTCCACCTCTTGCTCATAGCAGATTCACGGTTGGAAAGGAGTGGTTAAGAATATCTGCATGTCAAACTTACTGTCGGAGAGGAAAGAGCGAGACGCAACTTGTATCAGTGTAGGCTATATACGGTAGATACTGTGGGAAATGAGTAATGGAACTGTGTCAGATATTTTAGTATCGGTATCAAAATATAGATATTTATGATAACACTATCATGTAGTTTGTTTCTCCAAATTTTGAGTCCATAAATTACACTGAGCTCCCTGACTGTCTGATCAGCTCTTCAAAATCTGCTGCAGCGACGGCTTTTCCCGGCTCAGATATCAGGGCTTTTATTGGTCCCTTTACGATCGGATATCTTTATTGGTTACTGAAGTGCCATCAAAGGTTTGAATATCAATTCAAATTGTGGGCGTACTCAGTAACAAACTATGATTTAAAAGTAACGAAGTAGATTATTTTGCTTAATTTGTACTTAAGTACAAGTAAAAGTACAGCTTTAAAAATATACTAAAAAAAGTACAAGTACCCGAAAAAACGACTTAATTACAGTAACGTGAGTAGTAGTAATTCGTTACCTCCACCACTGGTAATTTAGTCTCTGTTAAACTGTGATTATTGAGAGAAAGATCTGTTTAGGCTCTAAGTCAGTGGTTCTCAACCAGGGGGGCACAGGATTATATAAAATTATTTAAATACATTATTAATATATTGAAATAATCTAACTGTAATCTAAATTAAATGCTAAACCAAATAAAATGAAAATCAAGTAAACTGAAATATCCCTTTAGCTGCCCCACCAAGAAAAAGGCATTTGAAAATGTTTTTGTTTGCATTTCTTATCTCCTTATGTCGCTAGTTACCACATTCATTGTATTTTCTTTAGCACATCCCATCATTTTTTAAATATCGGCCTCTACCAAATGGTTGATATGTCACTTTATGGTAAAAATACCGGAATTCATACACATACCATGAAAATCAGAAAATATGAACTATAATACTAATTTATTTAAAAACATAATCAAAATAAAATAAAATGGTTTTGTATATTGAATCTCCTTTATTTATTGAAGTATGCCATAAAATATTTCAGGTTTTCATTTTAACACAGGAAATTATATGTTTTCTTGTTTTTTAACAATAAACTAAAATAAATAACACAAATAACTAAAAGTAACAAAACCAAAGACATTACATTCTTTCTGCATTCAAAAACTAAAAAGAAAATAGCAAAAGATAGTAATATAATGGCATTTTAGGCTTTTATTATTCAAGAAACACGCCATCAAGTCTGGTAGTGCAACAGGATTCTTTTTTTCTTTTTTTTTTAGATAAATTAACATTTCTTTGTAAACCAGCAATGCTGTGTAGTGTAGGTAACCTCTGGCTCCTTCAAGGAAACAGTTTTTAGAGTGTGTTTTCCTTTTCTTCTTTTCTTACATGGAAGCTTTGTGGAGGATGTGCTTGTTGAGGGAGCATCATCTTCACCCAGGGATTTAAAAGAACTGTCACCAGCTACCTCTTCTCGGACGGGGTGATAATCCGGATCCTCTATTGCAGTGGTGCTCAAACCTCTCCATGAAGTACCCCCAGCAGTGCACATTTTGTATGTCTCCCTTTATCTGACACACCCACTTCAGGTCTTGCAGTCTCCACTAATGAGCTGATGAGTTGAATCAGGTGTGATAGATGAGGGAGACATACAAAATGTGCAGGGCTGGAGGTACTCCAGGACAGGTTTGAGAACCACTGCTCTATTGGGTCATCAACATAACTGAGATCAGCATCAGAGTAAAAAACAACAACAAACAAATAAATAACAATCTCTTACAATTTTAGTAATGTTAGTACACCAGCATTTGTCATTTAAGAAGTAATTGCCTCTGATAATTATGATTTCCACACATTAATTCTATGAATTCATTATATTTACTTCAAAAAATATCCAAAAGTGGCAAAAAAAATACATACTTAAGAAATGATCTCAGTATATTCATGAAGAAATAACAATAGCTGTGTCAAATTCATAGTTATGAATGGTCAGAAGTTTATATTTCTCAGCAAATAGTCCATTCTGACTGCAGAAATGAATGATCTGAAAACATTAGCTTAGCTTTTCTACGTTTACCATAAAGTGACAAATCAACCGTTTGGTTGAGCATGTTTTTGAAAAATGATTAAAAACATACTAAAGTTTTTTCATTGCACCAAGTAACATCATTTTGTAAAGTTAGGGCTCTTACAGTGATATGTCAAATAATATGTCAAAAAAATATGCTTACCTTGCAAAATTTCACCAAGAACAGTTCACATAGCAGGAGTGACTTCTTTGTTTCTGACATCCATGTTAGAAGAAGTGTTGTGACAAGTGCTGATTGACACTCTGACATCTAGTGGATTTTTTGGGCATAACATACCTCAACCAGATGGTAGAGATGGCTCAATCAGCTTGAGTTAAGTTAGGTACTCCTCTCAATAAAATATAGTGACTCAAAATGTGCTCAACCATTTGGTCGAGCAGGCCGTTAAAGGGTT
>NW_015508086.1:8726-18900 GCF_001515645.1 Sinocyclocheilus grahami | reverse complement strand
AAATGTGATGTGATTGGTTAGCTGTCCCAGTGCGTTGTGATTGGCGAACATCTTAGACGGTGTTTCAGTACTGCCCCCACCCCTTGCCAAAGCAGCAAGTTCCGTCTGCTCCAGTTTAGTTAAGGATGGCGTCAATATTGCCATATCAATTTGTGCCGTATTCAGACCCAGAGAATATTGAACAAGAGGATCACGCAGAACCTTTGCATGCACGGATATTGCAAGACATATTAGATTGGTAACATTATTGTTTTTTTGTTGTTGTTTTTTTGGCTAAATCATGTTTTAAATAGGATGTCAGCAACCGCTTAAAATAACTGCATTTACTATGTACAGATAAGTGCGAATGTATTATTTTTATTGTTATTTCATTCTAACATAACATGAATTGCAGTGAAACTGTTATACAGTTGAATTTATTTATACTATAATCCAGTGTTTCCCAGGCGGCATATATGCAAACTAATTTTCTGCCAGCAGGAGGCGCTGTTGGAGTGGTAGAGATCAAGGTTTCCCCAGTAACGGCTATACACAAAGCAGCGCTCCGCAAAAAAAAAACACTGCTTTATCAGACATTACATGCAAAATTAAATGAAAATGACATCCAATTTTCTGAAGACAGTCGGTTTCATTCAGAAATACAGTGATATAAAAACACCCACACTCAATGTATGGGAAACACTGTAGTCTCATAATTGAAGTGTAAATTCTGCAGATTACATCATTGTCCAGTTTGTCCATTGTCTTTTATAATAAATTACTGTCAGCAATTTTTTATAAAAATGTTTTCATAATTGTAACTGTCACGAATCCTGTCCATGAACTTCCGTCCGCTTGCCATCCCGTCACAGCTATGGAGGCCGTCTGTGAACTCTCTGCCTGTCCTCTTACGGCTATAGAGGCTGCTTTTGAACTTTTGTCCTGCTCTGGATCAGCCGATGAGGCCATCTCTGAACTCTCGTCCTGTTCTGAATCAGTCATGGAGGCTGATTGTGAACTGTATGTTCGTCTAAGGGCTGGTAATGAATTTGTTTTTGAATTATCTGTCTGTCCACTCATTTCAAATAATATGTCTGATACACCATCTGTTTGTCTCTACCAGTCCAGTTTCAGTTAACACACCCACTTTTGAACCTCCCGAAGTAGTGTTGTTCGCTGCTGTGGTCCCCGAGGCGATGGCGCCTGCCGCAGCTTCACCAGAGGTGGCAGCACATGCTGCAGAACATTCTGAGGCGGAGGCGCTCGCTTCAGCTCCTTGCACGCTGGTGGTGCCCAGCAATGCACCTTCAGCCTGTCTTGTCACGGTCGAAGGAACCTATAGAGGCTGCTTTTGAACTTTTGTCCTGCTCTGGATCAGCCGATGAGGCCATCTCTGAACTCTCGTTTTGTTCTGGATCAGTCATGGAGGCTGATTGTGAACTGTATGTTCGTCTAAGGGCTGGTAATGAATTTGTTTTTGAATTATCTGTCTGTCCACTCATTTCAAAAAATATGTCTGATATACCATCTGTTTGTCTCTACCAGTCCAGTTTCAGTTAACACACCCACTTTTGAACTGTCAGTCTATCCCATATCAACCCATGAGTCTGTTTGTGAACTGTCTTCCTGTCTAGCTTCAGTCAGTGAGCCTGTTTTTGAGCTGTCTGCCCATCCAGTTTCAGTCAGTGAGCCTGTTTATTTACTGTCAACCCAACCAGTCTTTGTTAATGCACCCAATCTTGAATGGTCTGTCTGTCCAGCCACTCTCAAGGAGACCAACACGGAACTTTCAGCCCTGTCTGTCACAGCCCAAGAACCCACTTCTGTACTCTTAACCCTGCCTGCCATGAGCCCAGAAACTAAGAACGCACATCATGCCCTGTTCACCTTGTCACTGCCAATCCAGTTCCTGTCCTGTCTATCAGGCTCAAGGAGACTGTTAAAGAACTATCTGCATGTCCTGTTCCGCCCCTTGAGACCGTAAATGCACTGTCTATCTCCTGTGTTTCAGTTTTCCCTAGACTCCAGTTCCTGATCACTCTGGCCCGCCGTGGTGGTCTTCTGCTTCGTCTGCTCCGCCGTGGTGGTCTTCTGTCTGGTTATGGTGGTCTTATGCTCCGCCCTTGTGGGCTTCTGCTCCGTCTGCTCTGCTGTGGAGGTCTTCTGGAATTGAACTGCTGGTTTCGTCTGGCCAGAGGAGAACTGGCCCCCGCACACTATTTTCCTAGTTAATGCTGTACAGTTGCTTTGACACAATCTGTATTGTTAAAAGCGCTATATATAAATAAAGGTGACTTGACTTGACTTGACCACACAGACTGTTACACATCACCCTGGACTACATTTCCCATGCTCCATTGCACCAATCACAAGCTCACCTGAAACCAATCACACACAGCTGCTACCAATAACACACACTATATAAATCAGTCTCACACCACCATTCAACGCCGAGTATTGTTTAGCGTTTTAGCTACCTTACGGAGCCTGCTTTAGTTTTCCTAGCCTTATCTGAATCTTGCCTTGTCTGTTTTCTCGTGTTCTGATCATTGCCTGTGTATCTCGGATTACTCCTCTCGTCTTGTCCTGTTCAGATACTGTTTGCCCCTGCCTGAACCTTTGTCTTGTACCTGGATTATCCCTCTAGTCTTGCCCTGTTGGATTACCGTTGACTGACCCTCACTTGTTTACTGGACTGATCTTGCCTTGTCTTCTACATACCAGTTTGCCATTGTCTGACCCATGCCTGTTTCTGACCACGTCTTCTAAATAAAGCTTGCAAATGGATCCACACATCTCACGTCTCTTTCGTCCCGTAACAGTAACATACATATTTACATAATTATTCAGGTGCATGTCTAATAACTTGCGAAAACTTGGGGCTACAGAAGCACTTCTTCTTCCTCGTGAGATGGTCCTCACTGCAGAACACAAGATCCAGGGGGTGAGGTTGGATCCAGATCCAACTCCTCCAACCTTACATATACCTAAACCTACCTGTCTTCACCCCCGATCCCTAAACCCATGCATCTCCACCCCTAAACCTACCATCTCCACCCCCTAGGTGTGGATCCAACCCCGCCCCCTGGCTCTTCGAAATAGGAATCTAAATCTCCCTTTGGAGTGGGAAATTTGTAAGTTTGAAGATCTTTTTTATGCCCAAACATACACACTACACACTGACTGAAATTCAAAAAGTTAAAAAGCATAATAGGACCCCTTTAAGAATGCTGTTTCTGACCACGTCTTCTAAATAAAGCTTGCAAATGGATCCACACATCTCACGTCTCTTTCCTCCCGTAACAGTAACATGCATATTTACATAATTATTCAGGTGCATGTCTAATAACTTGCGAAAACTTGGGGCTACAGAAGCACTTCTTCTTCCTCGTGAGATGGTCCTCACTGCAGAACACAAGATCCAGGGGGTGAGGTTGGATCCAGATCCAACTCCTCCAACCTTACATATACCTAAACCTACCTGTCTCCACCCCCGATCCCTAAACCCATCCATCTCCACCCCTAAACCTACCATCTCCACCCCCTAGGTGTGGATCCAACCCCGCCCCCTGGCTCTTCGAAATAGGAATCTAAATCTCCCTTTGGAGTGGAAAATTTGTAAGTTTGAAGATCTTTTTTATGCCCAAACATACACACTACACACTGACTGAAATTCAAAAAGTTAAAAAGCATAATAGGACCCCTTTAAGAATGATCCAGTGAAAATACAACTAACGATTTTAAATGAAGAAGATATATGGGGTGATGCATCAGTTTGTTAATGCCTATACCACCTGTGACCATCAAACCAATTTGCCAGAAAATGGCTAAAAGAATCAAAACAATACATACCAATATTGATCCTGATGCAGGGGACTGTAGCAACTACCATACAATACCTTTCATTTTTCATACAAGCAAAATCCTTGTAATCATTATTCAGCAGCACCTACATTCAACCACACAGCAAATGTCTGCAGTGGATCGCTGAAAAAATAAGTAATGTAACAGAAAAGCATCTACATATGCTTGGATGTGAAAGCTGGACTGTGAAAAAAAAATTGATTTAAGGAAGATTGATGCCTTTGAGTTGTGGTGTTGGAAAAGGCTTTTGAGAATACCATGGACAGTGAGGGTTACCAACAGAGAGGTATTGGAGCGCATCAAACCAGAGATGTCACTTGAAGGAAAAATTACCAAACTGTGGCTCATCTACTTTGGCTGCATGATGTGAACAGCTTCATTAGAAAATGCAATAATGCTCGGTGCAGTTAGCAGAACTAAGAAAAAGAGGCCACCAAAAACACGTTTGACACCATCAAATGTGACACTGGCCTAGCCATAGAACAGCTGAAAAAGAAAGCAGAAATGGCCCATCATCAAGGGCTGGACATGACTGAATCATCATCATTATCATCATACTTTATGTATAGATTTACCGCAGAAATACTGAAAAGTGTGTTGGACAAGGTGCCTTTGACTCAAAAAGGTTGGGAAAAAAATTTCTAAATCAGGGTTTCCCAAAGTGGGTATCGCAAACCCCTGGTGGTTCGTGAGGGAATTGCAGGGGCTTCGTGAGTTGATACACGCAGGGTTTGAAATTAACACCCGCCAACCCGCCTTTTATTTTTCGTAAGTTATGTTCACTCATTAATTTCTTGGGGAAGTTTATGCAAGCCAAATCTGCACAGGTTTAGCGCAAATACTGAACTCATGAGACATCATGACATTATCGAGTATTTTGCAAAAACCAAACAAAACTCACCTACAGAGTGCACACATACGCGATGTGATGAAGTCTGGTTAGACGTGCGTTCTTGCATTACATGATTCAGTCTATTAATATGCATTAAGAATGATCACATAGTTCAACATGAGGGGGCAGAAAATGTGTATAGTTCATATAGTTAACCAATATCACATGAAGAGTGCCGTTTTTTCTTTAAAAATCAGCATGGTTACAAATGTGATATTGATTTTATGCAACAGTTCAATAAACAAGTCAATATCAAGAGACGTTTTTGCTCTATTTCGCCAACAAAAAACATTCCAAACACAGCCACAGCAATTAAGCTTTAGCGTTAGTTCTGGCAGGTCACGTGAGTCAAGCTTGCATCAGCTGATTCTCAGCTGATCACATCTACCTATAGGAATACGACACCTATCGCGGCATTCCTATATAAGCTGTGTTCAGTATTATTCAGCAGCTTTTCAGCTTGCTTCGGAGCAAATTAAGCATCGCTGCTCGCAAATCAAACTGTTGCAGCGTGTTTCAGAACATCTGAAATCCACATCTAAAATAAGTGAATGCTGTTTTAATCCATATCGCTGTGTATATTACCTGGTCTGCTAATTGAAAAAAGCATATTTGCAGCAGCATTTACGCATTACGCATTTACGCTTGCTGCTCAGCTGCTTATAAAGAAGAGCACCCCTTCGCTGCTACTCTCCTCCGGTAAGGTGCTTGCTGCTCAGCTGCTTATAAAGAAGAGCACCCCTTCGCTGCCTTCTCCTGTAAGTTACTGCTGCCCCAGTCTCTGTTATTCCAGAAGGATATGCTTCTGTCATGCTCATTCATGACAGGCAGCATGGATGGGCAGGGAGGTTTTTTGCCCAGAACAGAACCATACCGCCAAACCAAACTTTATGCTAAGTATCTATCATTTTGACGATAGTGGTCCTGACAGAACTGTTTTGTGTCTCTGAGCAACATGATGGCGTTTGGTTCCTGAATGAATCAACCATTTAAAATGATTTGGTTCAATCGCAATGACTCACTTATTAACAGTGACTTGCTGCCACCTACTGGCGATTTTAATTTCACATTTAAAGTATCTTTTCATTTTGTAAATAATTTCAAATATCAGTATTCATCATTTTATGTTTAAAATATCAAAAAAAAAAAAAAAAAGCATTTGTAACTGCAGGTTAAAGCATTCCATGTCCTTCTGAGCTGAATTAACATGTGTAAATACATCTAAATGCCACTTCATATGCAACTTCTGCAAAGATTAATTTTTTTGATACTGCTTTAATTTGTTCAGTAACAGCCTAAATGTATTATTATTATAATTGACTGATTAAATGTAAGAATTTGACCTCAAAATATGATGCACACTTTAAGGGAAAAAATGGCTTTATAAAGGTAAAAATGCCCATAAAAGGTAAAAATCTATTTAAACTTATTGGAAAATATAAATTTCTATCACTGCTGTGAACTGACCGCCACACAGAATATGAAGAATATCAAAAACTTTAGGAGTCAGCTGTGCCCGGTAGTCCTAAAGATATCAGCACAATAACACACTCTGCAATATATAGTATAATTATCTTTATCGATAAAAACCCAGAAAATATTGAGATAATTTGTCGGTAATATTGAGTGTAATAATAACAATAGCTATGTAAATACTACTAAAACTTTAAAACTTTTTTAGTTAAACATGCAAATGTGACATTAAATAATTGAAATATTTACTTAAAATCTCAGGGGGTACTTCAAGTACATAATTTAGGTCTAAGGGGTTCGGCTGACAAAAAAGTTTGAAACCCCCTGTTCTAAGGAATGGACTTACGAGTAAACAGAGGTTTCCATTCATTTGAAAAGATTATTATCATCTTATTATCAGAAATATGCTGTAGAGATTAAATATTACTTATATCTGATTAACATCTAATGCTTCAGACGATAGTATTCCATATATTTCCATATATTTCAACATGCACATGCAATCACTAATTTGTACACATACATGCTTAATGTATATACACTCATTCACAAAGTTTTTAAACAAATAAAATGGATACAATTAATTTAAGGGAATTAAGTCCATGCATTGATATGTTCCTGGTTACAATGCACCTTAACAGTATGGGGGAAAAAATCTGCTAAATGTGTTACAATGTGTCTGCTAAAAACAAACAAACACAGTGGTTCAGAATGACTTAAGGGTGACAGAAGTAAATGATGACAGAAGTTTATTTTTTGATGGATGAAACCTTTAACATAATTGATCCCTTTAACATAATGACCTATATGACAAACAAGAATAGCCTAAAAACAAAATACAGATCTGATCTTAGTGCATGTGTGTCCCTCAGCAAAAGCTGTTGTAGTGGTCATATTTACAGTAAATGAGCATTTAATTAGAGATGCTGTGGGACGATTGCAATAACCCTTTGCGAATCACTCACGCCACCAATGACCAAACTGTAATTTAATTACTGCAGTGAAGGGGCCAGTGCAGTTTGACTACTATTATTCTCTAGACATCAGTAATAATTCTGGGTCTTTGTCATGTTTTTGTATCATTTTCCTTCACTTCACCTCACTTTCCTTTAAAACAAGGCACTTTCAATTTTCTAAAACTTTTCAGTTTTTCTGTATTGACAATTATTTGATATTGTTATTGATTTGGAGTTAAAGGTAATGTTTCATACTGAAAAATCAAACAAGGCCTCTATTAAAGTGTTGTGTAGGTTGTTTGGAACTTGATTCAGCTGTTTTGGACTAGAAAGAATAATAAACTGCCCATTATGAAGTAGAGCCACAAGGGGTCTGGAAAGTCCTGGGACTTCATTATCAGATTAGCAGTTGTGTCTGATAAACATTTATTAGCTTGTCAGTTTGCTCCCAGAGGATTAATTATTATTTGACATTTGAATGGGCCCCCTAAAAGCAAACTATTTTAGATGTCATTAATGAAAATGCAACAGTTCCCCTCTGTGTTCCTCTGTGGATATAATACCACAAGTGACTAATTAAGATGTAATTATCATCTGCTTCAACAATATACTTTATAATGTGGACAATAACAATTGGTTCGGGGTGATGTAACACTTTGCATCAACCAACATTGTTTGCAACATGACTCTTAGAAAGGCAAACATCTTTATCTCTGTGGGGAAATCAGCTTTCAGACCACCTTAAAAACATTTTAGTGTTATTTATATGAATTTAACTTTTCAGAACTTGGAGGTTCACATGAAGGTTTACAAACTGCGTAAACTTATCTTCAAAGTCTGTCTAGTTGTTTACCTGTACAGTAAACAGAGAAAGTAGGCCTAATTATACATATCATGCAATCTAGATGACTGGTGTTCTGCATTTGATTTAGTAGAAAAAATCTATAGGGGATAACAAAAAACAAAACAAGTGTGAATTTTGAAATGGCGAGACAAAAACCTGCTGAATCTATTACAGGGCATTCCAAAGAAAACAATGCATGCTGGAGGTCTTCAATAAAGCATTACACATCAAAATATCATTGACATGTTAAGTGAGAGAAAAGCTAAAGCTATTTCAATTACAATTTTGATGATTATAAGAAAAATGAAAAAAAAAAAGATTGTGGCATTTTACATTAGCGTTCCCAAGACAGCACATTTCAACAAAACATTATTTTGCTCTTTTGTTGGTTTTATTAGCTTTTGTTCTCATTTGTAAGTTGCTTTGGATGAAAGTCTGTTAAATGACTAAATGGAAATGAAAATGGAAGTGTAAAATGAAAACATCCCAGTAAAGGGATCTGAATGATTCAAACCACATCGTTATAATAACGGATTTAAAAGTAACCCAAGTGTCTTATCTTACAGGTAATATTTAGATTTATTTCTATATATATATATATATTCAGACATATAATTAGATATTCATATTTACTTCTATATAATATTCTGATTTTGTACAATTATTTCCTGTTTGACCCTTCCTATTATGTATGCGTCACGGAATGCCAGGAGAGACAAGGTAAGATCCAATAGCAGTTTATTGAAAGTAACAAATGATAAAAACAGAACAAAAATGTGGCAAAAGGTAATCCAAAACATAGAGAACAGAACACGAAGAACATGAGACTACTATGAACTCAGACGACAAATACAATCTAGCAGCAATGACAGACAGAGTGAGCATGGTGTATATATAGATGGGAAAATGAGTAAATGATGAACAGGTGATCATGATCGGAAATAATAAACAGGTGCTAATAATCAGAACAGAATTAATAAGCAAGGGACTATGGGAAATGGAGTTAAACAGTTAACAAAACAGAAACAGGAGAGCGCCTTCAAGTGGCCAGTCCACACACCCAGACCCCGAGACATTCCCCCCCCCCCTACGGGAGCGGATACCAGACGCTCCACCAGGAAACATAAAAAGTTCAGGAGGGAGGTGGAACTGAGGCGGGCCAGAGGGAGGGATGGCGGGCCAGGACCAAGCCAAGGAAGGGGGTCAGGGAACAGAGGTAGTCCAGGGTCTAAGAGCGGAACCAGCAGGGTGGAAGGCCAAGGAGGGACCGGCGGGACGAACCAGCAGGGCCCCAACCATACAGGAACCCCAGTAGATAGCCAGGACAGAGCTGGAGGAATGAGCCAGTGAGGCTCTTGCCACACCAGACCACATGCAGGCAACCAGGGCAGAGCCGGAATCCTCTCAGGCAACATTGATGGGACAGAAAACCCTCTCAGCAACTCAGGAGTACCTGAAAACAAGAGCAGAGAGAGTTTAGTATCAGCCTCAACGGCTGTAACAGGACAAGCCGATTGCGCCGTAACGGTCCCCGTGAGCTCCCGGAATGGAGCGGGCTCTGGACTGGGCTCTGTGAGCTCCCGGACTGGAGCGGGCTCTGGAGTGGACTTTCCCATCCTCCTTCTCACCCTGCGCCGCTTAGTGGGAGTCTGATGGATAGAGGTGGTGGGAAAATCCCTGCAGAAGGGTTCTGACTGGCCTGGTATTGCCCACTGACTTCGACCCTGGAGATATCTGACGAAGCCCCAGAAGTCTAGGATCTCGAGTCCTTCCATCTCCCACTGGGGCAAAGGGTTATCCAGTCAGATGTTAAGGAGGTCCTTAAGTGCAGCCTCATAATCTAGCCCCACCGCCAACGTCCAAAAGATCCGGGCAAACGCACCAACCTCCATTCCTTCCTGCCTCTGAGCCATCAGAGTCCGGACTCAACTCATACACCCCCTGTAGCAGGAGGGACAATCCGGATGTCCATGGTTAAAAAAAAAGGAAAAAGAAAAAATTGCTGGATCTTGTATTGGCTGCTAGATTCTGTCACGGAATGCCAGAAGAGACAAGGTAAGATCCAATAGCAGTTTATTGAAAATAACAAATGATAAAAACAGAACAAAAAACGTGGCAAAAGGTAATCCAAAACATAGAGAACAGATAACACGAAGAACATGAGAC
>NW_015508086.1:7005-8539 GCF_001515645.1 Sinocyclocheilus grahami | reverse complement strand
AACAGGTGATCATGATCGGAAATAATAAACAGGTGCTAATAATCAGAACAGAATTAATAAGCAAGGGACTATGGGAAATGGAGTTAAACATAACAAGAAGCAGCGGATACCAGACACTCCACCAGAAATAAAAAGTTCAGGAGGGAGGTGGAACTGAGGCGGACCAGAGGGAGGGATGGCGGGCCAGGACCATGCCAAGGAAGGGGGTCAGGGAACAGAGGTAGTCCAGGGTCTAAGAGCGGAACCAGCAGGGTGGAAGGCCAAGGAGGGACCGGCGGGACGAACCAGCAGGGCCCCAACCATACAGGAACCCCAGTAGATAGCCAGGACAGAGCTGGAGGAATGAGCCAGTGAGGCTCTTGCCACACCAGACCACATGCAGGCAACCAGGGCAGAGCCGGAATCCTCTCAGGCAACATTGATGGGACAGAAAACCCTCTCAGCAACTCAGGAGTACCTGAAAACAAGAGCAGAGAGAGTTTAGTATCAGCCTCAACGGCTGTAACAGGACAAGCCGATTGCGCCGTAACGGTCCCCGTGAGCTCCCGGAATGGAGCGGGCTCTGGACTGGGCTCTGTGAGCTCCCGGACTGGAGCGGGCTCTGGAGTGGACTTTCCCATCCTCCTTCTCACCCTGCGCCGCTTAGTGGGAGTCTGATGGATAGAGGTGGTGGGAAAATCCCTGCAGAAGGGTTCTGACTGGCCTGGTATTGCCCACTGACTTCGACCCTGGAGATATCTGACGAAGCCCCAGAAGTCTAGGATCTCGAGTCCTTCCATCTCCCACTGGGGCAAAGGGTTATCCAGTCAGATGTTAAGGAGGTCCTTAAGTGCAGCCTCATAATCTAGCCCCACCGCCAACGTCCAAAAGATCCGGGCAAACGCACCAACCTCCATTCCTTCCTGCCTCTGAGCCATCAGAGTCCGGACTCAACTCATACACCCCCTGTAGCAGGAGGGACAATCCGGATGTCCATGGTAAAAAAAAAAAAAGGAAAAAGAAACATATGCAGGTATTTGTATTGGCGCCATCAGAGTCCGGACTCAACTCATACACCCCCTGTAGCAGGAGGGACAATCCGGATGTCCATGGTTAAAAAAAAAGGAAAAAGAAAAAATTGCTGGATCTTGTATTGGCTGCTAGATTCTGTCACGGAATGCCAGAAGAGACAAGGTAAGATCCAATAGCAGTTTATTGAAAATAACAAATGATAAAAACAGAACAAAAAACGTGGCAAAAGGTAATCCAAAACATAGAGAACAGATAACACGAAGAACATGAGACTACTATGAACTCAGATGACAAATACAATCTAGCAGCAATGACAGACAGAGTGAGCATGGTATATATAGATGGGAAAATTAGTAAATGATAAACAGGTGATCATGATCGGAAATAATAAACAGGTGCTAATGATCAGAACAGAAATAACAAGAAAGGGACTATGGGAAATGGAGTTTAACACATAAAACATAGAAACAGGAGAGCGCCCTCAAGTGGCCAGTCCAGGGCACCACAACCAGACACTGTGACA
>NW_015508086.1:5002-6799 GCF_001515645.1 Sinocyclocheilus grahami | reverse complement strand
CAGCAAGACCCCAACCACACAGGACTCCCAGCAGATGGCCAGGACGGAGCCGGAGGAATGAGCCAGTGAGGCTCCTGCCACACCAGAACCCAGGCGGGCAACCAGGACAGAGCCAGAATCCTGTCAGGCAACATTGGTGGGACCGAAATCCCTCTCAGCAACTCAGGAGTACCTGAAAACAAGAGCAGAGAGAGTTTAGTATCAGCCTCAACGGCTGTAACAGGACAAGCCGATTGCGCCGTAACGGTCCCCGTGAGCTCCCGGAATGGAGCGGGCTCTGGACTGGGCTCTGTGAGCTCCCGGACTGGAGCGGGCTCTGGAGTGGACTTTCCCATCCTCCTTCTCACCCTGCGCCGCTTAGTGGGAGTCTGATGGATAGAGGTGGTGGGAAAATCCCTGCAGAAGGGTTCTGACTGGCCTGGTATTGCCCACTGACTTCGACCCTGGAGATATCTGACGAAGCCCCAGAAGTCTAGGATCTCGAGTCCTTCCATCTCCCACTGGGGCAAAGGGTTATCCAGTCAGATGTTAAGGAGGTCCTTAAGTGCAGCCTCATAATCTAGCCCCACCGCCAACGTCCAAAAGATCCGGGCAAACGCACCAACCTCCATTCCTTCCTGCCTCTGAGCCATCAGAGTCCGGACTCAACTCATACACCCCCTGTAGCAGGAGGGACAATCCGGATGTCCATGGTTAAAAAAAAAGGAAAAAGAAAAAATTGCTGGATCTTGTATTGGCTGCTAGATTCTGTCACGGAATGCCAGAAGAGACAAGGTAAGATCCAATAGCAGTTTATTGAAAATAACAAATGATAAAAACAGAACAAAAAACGTGGCAAAAGGTAATCCAAAACATAGAGAACAGATAACACGAAGAACATGAGACTACTATGAACTCAGATGACAAATACAATCTAGCAGCAATGACAGACAGAGTGAGCATGGTGGAAATAATAAACAGGGGCTAATGATCAGAACAGAAATAACAAGAAAGGGACTATGGGAAATGGAGTTTAACACATAAAACATAGAAACAGGAGAGCGCCCTCAAGTGGCCAGTCCAGGGCACCACAACCAGACACTGTGACAGTATGTATGTATGTATGTAAAGTAAGCAATAAAAGAAATGTCCCCTTTTCAGGATACTGTAAAGATAATTTTGTAAAATCCAAATAAGCTTTACAGATCTTTATTAGAATGAGTTTAAACAATGTTTTTCATGCTGGTTAGAATAACCATAAACAATTATTGCACATGCTCCTGTGGAGCTGTCTTTAAGACACCTACATTTTACATTAATGTCACAATTCCAATAACTTAGGTCAAAAAAAAGAGACCTTTCTACTGATTCTACTTGCTGGAGAGAGAGATGAGGACTGCAGATGTGACCACTGGCCAGAGTAAAAAACTGCATTATCAGTAATGTAAGAGGCCTAAGCCAGTGCTTTGACAAGGACAGCTGAATATCCTTGTAATGCCAGACTCAGTGGCGGGCCGTGCATTTTACACCTAGGTCTTCAGTGGTGTCCTACATTAATTAATCCATCTCTTCATACCATCATAATGATGCCACGGCTATAGAAACCATAAATATTACACAGTAATGCAGTATAACAGGGCACTACATAACAGACAGGTATCTTATGTAGCAAGAATGAATCCCATTACTAAAGAAAGAAACCCAATTAACAATTGTGCAATACATCATCTGTAGCTGAAGCATTAACCTAACAAAATGACACAAATACGGTCCATCCGATGTTCTTACAGACATTTATTCACCCAAACGCATTTATAC
>NW_015508086.1:3895-4840 GCF_001515645.1 Sinocyclocheilus grahami | reverse complement strand
CCCATCAGGGGAAACACTTCAGACAGGGGAATTAGTTCATGAACAGAAGGGTTAGAGTGAGTGGGTTTGGGGATACCAGCGGTGCGTGCAGACACCAGCGGTGCATCCCTCACACTGGATACCAGACTGGGATACCGAAGGACTGACCTTGAGAATCTGGGTGTGACAGACAGGACGTGACATGACTCTGGATGATCAGCTGTGATGCAACGTGATTCTGGATGAATAACTGAGGCGTGACGTGACTCTGGACGAACAGTTGAGACGTGACGAGACTCTGGATGGACAGCTGAGACATGGTGAGACTCTAGAAGATCAGCTGTGACGTAATGTGACTCTGGATGATCAGCTGTGACGTGACGGGACTCGATGATCAGCTGTGACGTGACGGGACTCCGGATGATCAGCTGTGACGTGACGGGACTCCGGATGATCAGCTGTGACGTGACGGGACTCCGGATGATCAGCTGTGACGTGACGGGACTCCGGATGATCAGCTGTGACGTGACGGGACTCCGGATGATGCCGCCATTTTGTGAGCGTGCTCTGGTAGAGCCGCCATTTCAGTCACAGACACGGTGTCGCGTTCCTCCTCCGCGTCACCCACAGTAAACAAAGAGCCAACAGACCACAAACCATAATCCATCAGGTCCCTTAAACTACAGTTAAATTCCTCTCCAGGTAACCAAGATTTCGTGGGTTCATTGAGTCCAAAATGGAACAAGTCTTTAAACAAAATGTCATCATACAGTGGAACCTGATAAGATAGTACACAGAACCGGTGAACATACTCCTCAATAGAAAGGCCTCCTTGCCGAAGATGTAGTAGCTGGGTGGCTGGGTCCATACCTGGCCAGAGTCCACTGGAAAAGCCGCTGGATGAACCAACATCCTTGTTGGGCTGAGTATTCTGTAACGGGGCTGACAAGACGTGAGACATGTGGA
>NW_015508086.1:338-3438 GCF_001515645.1 Sinocyclocheilus grahami | reverse complement strand
AAATTCATTAAATTACCTTTAATAACAGTCATTCAGGACTTTCGTTCAAAAACTCAGGAAGTCTTAATTAATTAAAAAAAAAAAATTTTATAATTAATTTAAATTAATGTTTTTAATAGACACATTTATAGCAGAACCTCAAGTAAACTACATGTTATTTTGTTTAGTCATATACAGGTGGGAGCCTCCAACACCTTTAAAGACTTATTCAGGGAAGTACAACAGGATGCAGGAAATGATTGAGTATTATTTTAGGTACAAAATATCATTATTGTAATGCTTGTAATGTCCATTTATAGTCTTTACACAGCAGCTTGGCTCCTTAAATGTTTAAACACCAGCTAATTTCAAGACGCTGGCATCACGTGGGTCACCCGCAGTGTAAAGGCCAATTCACAGAGCACCGACAAACGCAGACAAATGCCAACAGACACCTTGGCCGCTGGATTTAGAATTTTATGAAAAATAACTGTCATGTTCACACTGCCCCAACAGACACCAACAGACTTCAAGTCAGGGAGAGTTAACTAGGGGGTGAAATGGATGATCTTGTAACAACAATCAAAATGATACTGTTATTAATGTCGTTGGTAATATTGTAAGGCAGTTTTATAATAATAATAATATATTATCAAATACATTTCCGTTGTGAAATTTCCCAAGCGCTGATGGATCTGATCGCATTCCCCCTCGCATTGCGGTTGGTATACTCGGCCACACCCACCGCATAAAGCTCTTGCCTCTCCTCCCAAATATCCAAAAACTGTTCCTCTTTCTGGTTTGTCCAGAAACCTGCCATTTTTAAAGTTATTTTCCTAAGCGCGCCCACCTGTTCCTCTTTCTGTTTTGCCCAGAACCCTGCCATTTTTAAAGTTATTTTCCTAAGCGCGCCCAGCACCTACTTGCAGTCTTGCCTCATTGTCATGGCAACGGTTGGTGGCCAGGTCAGATTACAGCTGTGTCCCAATTCAAAGACCGCATCCTTCGGAGGACAGGGATGCGGCCGACACGGCCTTCGAAGGACGCTCCGAGTCTAGCCTTTGCAGAATTTCCTGATTGCGCCTGCAGGTGTTCCCGATTAATGCTCCTGTCACGTGCGAGAAGAGAGCTGCCATCCTGAGATTTGTTAATGAAACTGAAAATAACTATGGAGCCTAAATTGTTAGCTTTTGACTGTATTTATTGTACCTTATACTGGAGGAAATGTTGGTGGAAATGTGTTTGACACTTTTTTTTATTTGTCATTTTGTGTTTCAAGAATGAGGTCCAAGGTTAAGAAGCTATTAGTTATTTAAATGTAAAATGTTTTTCCTCTATTTTGCAATAGTAAAATACGGCTTCCCTTATTGATCACGTCTCAGGTAGATTGCATGTTTTCTTGCACGGCTGGATGTTGGACTCGTGAAAAATAATCACGGTATTTGCATTTGCCAAAACTGATTTAATGAGGTCAAAACACAGACTGAATTAGCGTTATTGCGAGCGCCACTTGCTGTGAAGCGGGAGCGACCAGCCGGCAGAGGATGTTAGGACAGTGGAAATATGCACTCAAACACTCTGGAGACCATCCCAGATGATATCCCGCTGGCAGAGCCCGTACCAGGCTTTCTATTGTGGCAGCCCATCCAGATCCAGCAGCACCACCTCATCTGAATGAAAGTGTACATAATTGATTTTCTCTCAATCCTGTGTATTGTTCATTGAATTTGTTGTTTTTTCTGATGTTGAATTGAAGCAAATATCTGTCATTTAGAAATGATAAGCTGCGTTGCAAAAATAAACAATGTTTATAATTATTTCTTGTCTTTTATTTACAAGTTTCAACTTATAATACAAAAATAAAACAAACAAATGCACAGAAATGACTTCATTTACAAATACACGTCTCAGGTAGATTGCATGTTTTCTTGCGCGCTGGAAGTTGGACTCGTGAAAAATAATCACGGTATTTGCATTTGCCAAAACTGATTTAATGAGGTCAAAACACAGACTGAATTAGCGTTATTGCGAGCGCCACTTGCTGTGAAGCGGGAGCGACCAGCCGGCAGAGGATGTTAGGACAGTGGAAATATGCACTCAAACACTCTGGAGACCATCCCAGATGATATCCCGCTGGCAGAGCCCGTACCCGGCTTTCTATTGTGGCAGCCCATCCAGATCCAGCAGCACCACCTCATCTGAATGAAAGTGTACATAATTGATTTTCTCTCAATCCTGTGTATTGTTCATTGAATTTGTTGTTTTTTCTGATGTTGAATTGAAGCAAATATCTGTCATTTAGAAATGATAAGCTGCGTTGCAAAAATAAACAATGTTTATAATTATTTCTTGTCTTTTATTTACAAGTTTCAACTTATAATACAAAAATAAACAATGCACAGAAATTACTCCATTTACAAATAACTAATCAAATTACAAAAGTAATGTACAGAACAACTTTCATTTCTTTTTCTTTTTTTAAGTTTCCCAGCATCCCCATTTTATCCAGAACTGTCCTAAAACAAGACAAAAGAAAGACTTATGAAAATTATTAAGACAGGACTGCAAAATATGACACAGCAGGACATGCATACAAAATACTCCAGAAATCATATTTCTGGATCATCAAGTTTGCTTTGAAAGTTTGCGGACATATCTTGCATGACAGCGCTAAAATAATAACAACAATAATAATAATAATAATAATAAAAATACAAGTGAAAAAAAAAAATACAAGCTATTTCAGTACGTTCAAACACAATACTTACATTTATAGAACTAAGTGTATTTGTCGGCCGCCACAGAACCATCACCCACTTTGTTTGAATAAAAACCTCGTCTTCACTGGCGCGCTATGAATTCTGGGATAGGGTAGGCTGCGAAGGATCCATCGAATGTATCCTTCATTTGCTGGAGAAACAGAGGACGCATTTGAAGTCGCGTTCGAATTGCGGCAGCCTTCGTTGCGCCGCGGTGACGCAATCGGCAATTGGGACAGCCTTCGTCGCGCTGCCGTGACGTAATCGGCCTTCAAATGGGTCCTTCGAAGGACATAGCCTATGAATTGGGACACAGCTTACGTCAGAGTTTGTTGTCGTTTGTTGGAAAATCATATCACACT
>NW_015508086.1:0-328 GCF_001515645.1 Sinocyclocheilus grahami | reverse complement strand
AAATGGACATTACAAGCATTACAATAAAGATATTTTATACCTAAATGAATACTCAACCATTTCCTGCATCCTGCTGTACTTAAATATGTTTTTGTAAATGTTGTTGTATGCTATATTTGAAGTCGTTCTGAGTAGACTACAAGTTATGCTTTTGCCGTACTATTGCCATACTGCCCAGAATAAACAGGGTTTTTTTTCTCCACACGAGATGTCTTTAAAAAAAACCTGCATAGTTTACACAATTTATGTGAAGACATAAACGATTTTTCCAGTTCTGTTTGGACAACCCGTTCTCATCAGTCTGCGTATAAATAACACGGCTTTACAC
>NW_015508085.1:27701-31390 GCF_001515645.1 Sinocyclocheilus grahami | reverse complement strand
ATATTGTGTACATTAGCCCAAAAACATATGAGAAACAAACTCTGTACAAGTATGTGAGTACATTTGTTTCTAGCTATGCAAGATTTTTATGCATTGTTGCAATCTAAAATGCAATTCATAATGTATGCATAAATTGTCTTCTGAAGCTAGTTTTGCCTTTCAGATCTTCTTCTCTCTTTGCAAAGACTCTTGCAGAGCAATGTTGTAAAATTGAATTAAATCTACATATTTATATCTAGTAACCTGAACAATGGAATGAGGGTTTTAGGGTGTCTCTATAGCCCCCTTTAGGTTTGAACAATGCAAAATGCATGTTAGCGTGTCGGCCAAACGTTTACATCACGTTTGTTTATAGCCACTATCCTGTGGCACAATCCAGCGCAGCATTTCTAAATACTCATTCTTCATCCTTGCATCTAATTAGAGCTTCAACCAGAGCAGCAGAGCACATCGTTCAAGGTTTTGGCCGCAGAATGAACTCGAATCAATCGAAAAGCATGGCACAAGGTGAATTATAACTTCACAGGAGTTATTAAGAGGCAAGGGCGTTCAGTCAAACTCCTCAAAGATTCAGCCTCAACACGGTTCAGCCTTGTTTACGGGTTTTAAGTTGGATCGATCTTTGTCATCATATGAAGCTTCTGTTTTGAATCTTTGTGTAAAGGTGTGAAAAGCAGCCACATCGAACAAAGCAGGGTGAAAGCAAGGACTTTTCATAAATTGAGCCTGGTTGCCATGGCAAACTGGATTTAGAGGCAAATGTGAAAAAGCCGAGAAGGAGAGATGGAGACAAGCTGTGAGAAAGCAAGCATAAATGCTTGTATTATGAATTGCGAAGGTCATATCATCTGAGTGCTTCGGTAAAATATTAACAGTGGAACAAGAGAGCAGCATAATTAGTCTTCAAGTCTTCCTCGCTCTCTCTGAATACCTGCATGGGAAACAGCAATGCCCCTGTGAACCCGGTTTGCCACTTAGCACCTCTTCACCGGCGTAAGAACTGAGTCATCTTTGACCCTTGTGCTGAACCGGTGGGTGTTTGAAATAATGCTTCTGTCCTCACTGGAGTAAAGCACACACTCAGAGCCTCTCGTTCACGGCCTAGTGAGCTGCCTACGTAGGCTGCATTTTAAGACGTCATGGGCGCGCTGTTCCAAAAGCTACGCTGTATGACCATGCTCCCTTCTAAGACAGCGGTTTTCAGCTGGTTTTGCCTCAGGATGCAGGTTTTGAATTAGAAATCAAATGGAAAACCAACAAAACATGCAAATCAAATATAGTAGAAAAGTAAATAAAAAATTATAATTTTACCATGAAATGCACAAGTTCGGAATTATTAAAGGGGTCATATGATGCGATTTCAATTTTTCCTTTCTCTTTGGAGTGTTACAAGCTCTTGGTGCATAAAGAAGAGCTGTAAAGTTGCAAAGACTAAAGTCTCAAATCCAAAGAGATATTCTTTATAAAAGTTAAGAGTCAACCACGCCTACCTAAAACGGCTCGTTCTAACACGCCCCCACATGTCTACATCACGATGTGGGAAGATTTGCATAATGCTGAAATGTTCACGCAAAGAAAGAAGGCATAACTTTTATTCTCGCTGTAGTATTGTTGTTGCCGCCGCCGCCATGTCGTGAAGGCGCTGTGTGTTTTGTTGTGGAAGCGAAACTACTTTGTTTGTCCTTCCAAAAGAGGACGATATCGCTTCGTCATGCCTAGAGCTGATCCGTGCTGGTCACTGAGGAAATACTTACACTTCGCGCTGTGGATCGCCGGATCAGCTTTCACCGTGGACGAAGCGGAGTCCAGCCCGGGGTTGTCACATGTGGTTGCCGCAAGCCCACCCACCGCCTCTCACTCAAGGCCGCCGGTCGCCGCTCACTCTAGCCTGCCGTGTGTTTCGTTGTGAAAGGCGAAACTACTTTGTTTGGCCTTCCAAAAGGGGACACGACTAGAAATCAGTGGTTAAGTTGTATTTACAACACTGTTCCAGAACAGTTCAACCCAAATATTCAGATGTGTCCAGCGCATTTTATGGAGGACTGTTTCCTGATCCTAGTAGAGTAGACTACAATGGCGGTTGTTCTGACTCACAGACTGTAAGCACGTTTTTTATATTTAAAGAATTTGCCACTGACGATTCAAATGCGAGCTTTGAGCAGTGTAGAGTAGCGCTTGTTGTTTGTCATTTCTCCGATCACAAATGCAGACATGGTTTTATGTTTACGAGGCGCGGCACTATGCAGCGCAATGCGTAAAAAGACAGTATAAGTCATCATAATCCATAATTATGTCCCCACTGGATGCGACTAGGGATGCACCGACACCACTTTTTCCAGTACTCGCCCGATACCAATACTTTTATTTTTGGTACTTGCAGATACCGAGTACTGATACCAATATTTTATTGCATTTGTAAATTTTTTATATATTGGGTACAGAAACCAAAAGTGTATGTATAATGTTAGTTGGTTGACTTCATTTATCAAATAGATTAAATCAAACCAAAATTTATTCAGACACCTTCAACATTTCTCACATTATCACAGTTTATTCGCTATAGTTTAGAAAATAGTAATACAATATAACAAGAACTCAGAGTTAAACTGAGTCAGAACAAATTCAGCTTGATAATGTCAGATAACATTGATAGAAAGGTATGTAGCCTAATGGATTACAATCAACCAAAAAATTAGACAGCTGTTAGTATGACAGTATTTACACAACTATCAATACTTAGCTGGGCAACCCTTAGCCTTAATGACATCCTGTAGTCTCCTGGGCATGCTGTCAACCAACTTCATGCAAACCTCAACTTAATTTCTTTTTTTCCCAGACTCGGTCTTGTAATAATTTACTTAGTTGTAAGGGAATTAATCATTATTAATTCATTCAGGTTTATTTCTAGCTCAGGTTTTAAAAGAACTCGATCTGAGAATTCGAGGTCCACCTGATCAAAACTGACTTTGACTTTCAATAGTTTATACTTTTATCAGCTACTCGACCAGCGAGAAGCTGATGTCAGTGTATATTACCAATTGAATATGTAATTTTTGTATTCTCCCTGGCCACGGGTGAAATACAAAATTTGATGATTTGTCAGCTCTTGAAAGAGAGGTAATTATTATGCGTAAGCTACGAGCTAAGGTAACAAGCAAGGATCGTTTGGCAATAGAATTGACACGAAATTATATGACCCAGACAATTGATTAGTTATAAATGAAACATGAAATTTATTGGCTATTCTAGATCACATAAACTTAAGCTAAAACACACAAACATACAGTTCAGAGGAAGGAAAGTCTGTTAACGGAGTTCTGAGTTTCATAGTTCTATCTCGTTTTCACGAGGGATGGGAATTCACCTTAAGAATTCACAGAGCAACGCATCTAAATTCACCAGTTCAGCAGACCATAGAAATGTTGTTTACTTGCGTTCCGCTGGTTGACAGCTGAGGTGACTCCGGGGTGCTGCGGGCTTCCTGGAGGTCTTTGAGGGCTATTTTTAGTCTTATTTTTACGATTTAGTTTTATACCAAATGATGCGTGTGCTAAGTGAGTGAACATCAAAGATCACACAACAGAATTGTGCGCGCGCTCTTTCTCTCTCTCTCTCCCTCCCTCCCTCCCTACCTTTAAGTAACTTCTGCATTGTTTTACTTACTTGTTTTTGACGTATCCGACCGAACT
>NW_015508085.1:23135-26903 GCF_001515645.1 Sinocyclocheilus grahami | reverse complement strand
CTCCATCATGTAGGTGGGTCTGTTGTGAGACAGATCCTACACGCGGTTTATTCAGCGTAGTGAAGCCTCTCCTCCTATGATATCTATTAAAAAAAAATAAAAAAAAGCGGTCTCTGGTCTCCTTTCCATTAACATTAGCCGTTACGCTTTTTGGCTAATGGTTGCAGGCTTGCCTTCTAGTGGCTTTGGTAAAATCGTCAGCAATTTCCGGTTCACGCAAATTTTAAAGGAGTGTCCACACCAACACTTCCTGTTTTCCACACGATTTATTCCACTGTTTACAACTTCAAAAGCCTTTCTGCCCAGGATGGTTTAACACAGGTCTATGGAAGCCCGTTTCTGCCACTGAATAAAAAATAAAAGAGGTAATTGCGACTTTTTATCTCACAATTCTGACTTTTTTTCTCATAATTGTGTCGTATAAACTCGCGAGTTAAAAATTCATAATTGTGAGATATAAACTCGCAATTCTGAGGAATAAAGTCAGAATTGCGTGATATAAACTAGCAATTGCGAGACATAAAGTCGCAATTCTGAAAAAATAAAGTCAGAACTGCGAGATACAAACTTGCAATTGCGAGTTATAAAGTCAGAATTGTGAGATCGCACTTGCTCTGTGTTGATTGTTTGTAGTGACGAATGGCATGCTGACACAGAAACAAACATGCACCTAGGGTCCATGAAGTTCTCACGGGTAATAGTCTTTTCTGGTTGGAACTGTCATTTTGCTTGTGATGGGCGTGGGTCATTTGTTGAATGAAACACTTGATACTCAAATCTACTGTGGACGCATAGATAGTACACCAGTAGGAAAAACAACAGCAGAATTGCTATTTCCTTGATCCACAGCCAGGGTTTACCTAACAGGTTTCCGAACCATGAAGAATTATCTTCAGTCATCTGGTGTAATTTTGCTGAAAGATCAAGAATGTCTTGTTGGATTTTGTTCAAGTCCTCTGTTGGATCCATTATCCCGGTGCAGCACTCAGGCTCCCCCTTGCGTTGCAATAATGTAATCCAAGGTGACTCTGTTCTGTAAGATCATTATATTTTGCGAAGCGAGAGTGTCCGTGATGTTACCCAGGGCCAAAGCCGTATCATTGGCCAGTTTCTGTACAGAATTCGATAAGCTTCTGACTTGATCAAGGGCCTGTATGACACCATAAGACAGGATTAATGCTCCAAGAGTTCTTGACCCCATTGTTTGTGCACAAGTGAGTCATGGAATGCAGCCATCTTCTTTGTTTGTGGTAGGAGCTGAATTATGTAGATGTGGCCACCCATGGGATTCCTGCTCCTACTGAAGGCAGGTGTGGCATGCCAACTTTCTTTCCAGCAAACAAGGCGTTTCTTGACATATTCATCAGCTCTAAGAATATGTAGTTTCTGGAGTCTACACTTTGTGCGATATCCATGATGATTACTAGTACGGCAATCTTGATCATGTTGATGGATGACTGAAGTTCCCGTATGTGATTCTCTGCGTTCTGTATTTAATTTTTTTTTCTTCCGTGACAGTTGGCTCAGCAGGGGGTCTAGTTGTCTTTTAGAGGTTGTGGCTTCATACGCAGGTAAGGAGGTCGGTGCGTATGGGTCTCGGGACAGCCATCAAGTGGTATCTGCACAGAGTAAGAAAGAAAACAAAAGACACAGAGCAGTATTTGTTGTAAAAGACTGCAAACACTAGGGTTGTATCCTTTGTATCTGAGTCTGCTATTGTTGTTCCTTCTTTCCCAATTTCTTAATTCCTGTGACACCTAAAGAACAGTGAGGTAAGGATGGACTAGTGGATGGGGAAGGCCTATGAGGGAGTCTTCACCACAGGGTTGGCCCCGAAGCCTTTTGCATCCGGTTCTTCCCTGGGCTCCTCACTGGTCCGTGTGTCCTATCCTATCCCTGTTGGTGGAGGAACAACTTTACAATGTGAAACATGAGTCCAGGTTTTCCTTCCCTGACACAACACTGCAGCTGCTGTAATCAACATCACTTGATGTGGTCCGTGCCACTTAGGCTCTAACGGTTTGTTTCTGAATGACTTTATCATGACCCACTGACCTGGGATGATTGTGTGTCCCCCTTCTGGTGGAGTCTGCCAACACGACTCAACTCTCTCTCTGGCACTTTGTACTGCCTTTGTGAGGTTTTCACAGTAAGTGATCAGGGCATCTGAGGCAATGTGTACATCAGCATTTCTAAGATCAATCACACCTGGCATCTGCATTGGGCGTCCAGTAATAATCTCATGAGGGCTCAGTCCTACTGATCTGTTAGGTGACGCTCTCATACTACACAGTACTGCTGGCAGCGCTTCGACCCATGGTACTCCTTCCTGATGCATTTTGCTAAGCCCAGTTTTGATTGTTCTGTTTGCTCGTTCAACCTGTCCTGATGCTTGTGGCCTGTATGGGCAGTGAAGATTCCAGTTAATCTTCAACATTTTAGACTACACAGTACTGCTGGCAGCGCTTCGACCCATGGTACTCCTTCCTGATGCATTTTGCTAAGCCCAGTTTTGATTGTTCTGTTTGCTCGTTCAACCTGTCCTGATGCTTGTGGCCTGTATGGGCAGTGAAGATTCCACTTAATCTTCAACATTTTAGACACTTCCTTGACTACCTGTCCTGTGAAGTGTGTACCTTGGTCTGAGTCAATGCAATCTGGTAATCCCCATCTGGGAATGAAATCAGTGACAAGACATTTTGCAGTATGTGCAGCTGTTGGATAAACTTCTATCCATCTCGAGAACTTGTCTATTACAACCAGTTTTTCCCTTACAAGGAGGCAACAATATGTAATCAACTTGCAGGTGACGAAATGCTCCTGGTGGAGCTGGGGTATGTGTTGCTGCTGTAGTTGCTGCTGGCACATCATTATTTTTCTGACATTTAACGCATCTCTTGACTGTTTCGGTGGCTACATTTCTGAATTTTGGATTCCACCATTGATTTGAGAACCTGTGATTCATCGTTGCTGGACCACTGTGACCCAAATTGTGTATTTGTTGAGCCAAATATGGCAGCAGTGATTCGGGAGCGACATACTTTCCACCTTTGGTCCAGCAGCCGGATGAATCCACTGTGACTCCTTTGTCTAACCATTTCCATGCTTCATATAGAGGAACGTCTTTGTACAGATCAATTATTGATTCAGGAGGCAGAATTGTCTTCTGTGCTGTACCTGAACACACTTGTAAAGTTGCATAGGAACAGGCTTGTTTAGCAGCTACATCAGCAAGAGCATTACCTTTAGCTTCCATAGTATTAGTTGTGAGATGTGCTTTCACTTTTATCACCGCTAATTTCTTTGAAAGTTTTATGGCAAACATTAGATCTTTCACTAATCCAGCATGCTTAATGGGGATCCAGCAGAAGTTAGAAACTGTCTACTTTGCCAAATGACACCAAAATCAGGAATTACCCCAAAAGCATACCTGGAATCAGTGTAGATATTTGCAACCGATCCTGAAGCTAGCGTGCATGCTCTAGTTAAGGCTTCTAGTTCTGCAGCTTGAGCTGAAAAATGATCTGGAAGACGACCTGAAGCTACCACTTCAGTGGTGGAAGTGACTGCATAACCTGCTCGTCTGTTACCCTCAATGACTTGAGCTGAACCATCAACAAACAACTCAAATTCTGCATTCTCTATGGGAGTTTCTGTTATTTCACTCGTAGCTGCGTATGTGAGCGTAACACAATCGTGAGTCATTTCACCTTCATCCTCTAACACAACTTCAGTCATTGCAGACATCATACATGAGGATGGGTTCGT
>NW_015508085.1:20275-22467 GCF_001515645.1 Sinocyclocheilus grahami | reverse complement strand
AGCTTGAGCTGAAAAATGATCTGGAAGACGACCTGAAGCTACCACTTCAGTGGTGGAAGTGACTGCATAACCTGCTCGTCTGTTACCTTCAATGACTTGAGCTGAACCATCAACAAACAACTCCAATTCTGCATTCTCTATGGGAGTTTCTGTTACTTCACTCGTGGTGCATATGTAAGTGTAACATAATCATGAATCATTTCTCCTTCATCCTCTAACACAACTTCAGTCATTGCAGACATCATACATGAGGATGGGTTCATGACTGACGCACGCTGTAAAACAATGTTCAGGGCTGTGAGGGTTGTTAACCAATTTCCCCAACGAGAGGAGGTGACAGAAGTGACTTTGCTTGATTCATTAGTGCAGACACTGCATGAGGGCATCTTACATTTACAGTCTGTCTGTTAGCCAATTTTGTAGGAATTACTGTAATTTCTTCACCTGTATCAAGCAAAAATTATTTTGTCATTGTAATGGATTACAGGGAAAAGGTAGCTACTCACAGCCCTAACAGTTAACACCTGAGCAAGCTGCTCCAACAGTTCGGTGAAGTGGGGAGGGGCTGCTTCGGAGTAGTAAGTAGACTGAGTAGGAGCTGAGTAAAGCTGTTAATTTCTCCTAATGTCTTCTTGCTTTTCCTACACTCTTTCATCCAGTGTCCAGGTTTACCACAGTAATGACAACTGTCCTCCCTCTTAGGACTTTTATGTTTCTGTCGGTTCTCTGTGTTGACCTGAAAAAATACTGCTGCAATCTTTACTCTGACTTTAACATCAGAGTCTCTTTCCCATGTAGCTAACCTGTCCAAGTTGTTTGCAAACTTCCAGTGGACCATGTTAGATCTAAGGCAAAGCAGATCTGTACTCTGATAAAAGGCCATCAAACCATGCTCGAACTAGTGGTCCTTTATGATCCAGTACCTTCTCTGGAGTGTCAGCTATTCCACTGTATGCTGCAGCTGACTGACAAATCCTTTCAGTGTATTCATTCACAGTTTCTTCTTTCCTTTGCACACAATTAGTGATTCTGGACCAGTCTATTTTGGGTCCCATGATATTCTTTAGAATTTTCAAAACACCTTCTCTCAAATCGCCTTTACTGGCATGTTGTAGTTCAGAAGTAACAGCAGACTCAAAACTGTTGAATTCAGATTCAGTTAGAATTTGTGACAGCTGTGTGACTTCTGCTAACGACATGTCGTAGAGACGCATTTTGCTGATCAATGCTCTTCTAAATTCAAAAAATGTGTGCGTGCTGAGGGTAAGCTCTGGGATAGTCTCTCTACATATTTAGGTCCTAGCGCTTTGGCAACAGTTTGTACTTGGACAACAGAAGAGTTAAGAGGAACACTTTCAATTCCCTGAGATCTTCTCCTAGTGCCACATACCTTTACTGAATCTACAGGCACATCAGTTACTGATTGGATGGCTACATCTGTTTCAGAGAAAGCTTGTAAGTCAGGATAATTGTTATCAGGCTGACTAACTTCTTCCACATCAGTTTTTGCTTCAGCTTTGTTTGCGGTTCAATTTCTTAGTCAAAGAGGATACTCTAGCATGGAGCTCTTTTTTCTGTTCCTCTAGCTCTGAGTTACGCTGAGACTGTTGTGTAGCTAGCGCTAAACCAAATTCTCTGTGGCAGCAGATAATGCCTTTCACATTGTTCTTGCAAATACATGCTCCTACCTTTTTACACTCATCTACAGACCAAGTCTTGTCTGGATGGATTTCATATTTCTGAGGTAGTTCTTGTCTAACTTTCTCAGTGAATATTAGGTTCATTTGCACTCCTAACAGTGATTTGAATTCGCTATCTGACCACAAAGGAGTTGCGAGACCACCTTTTTCAGTTGTGGGGATCAGTCTAGTATTCTTTCTAAACATTTTGTGAGTTTCTTTGTTATCACACAATCAAAAGTTTCTGAGGTAGTTCTTGTCTAACTTTCTCAGTGAATATTAGGTTCATTTGCACTCCTAACAGTGATTTGAATTCGCTATCTGACCACAAAGGAGTTGCGAGACCACCTTTTTCAGTTGTGGGGATCAGTCTAGTATTCTTTCTAAACATTTTGTGAGTTTCTTTGTTATCACACAATCAAAAGACTAAAACTTCTCTGATCAACAGAGGGTACACTTGTTAACACAGATCAACTATTGTTAACCTTCCTTGGCAAAGCAGAGGATAACACA
>NW_015508085.1:748-20265 GCF_001515645.1 Sinocyclocheilus grahami | reverse complement strand
CTGAACAGAGGATAACCAATATTAGCGCGTAATGCTAATCTTCCCTGCCTGGACAGAGGATAACCAGTTCTTCCCTGCCGAAACAGAGGATAACAAAGACAAAATGTTAATGTCTCAGACACCTGGGCTGCCTGACTTGATTTACATCATCTTTACCTCAAAATGTAAAATACAATGTACATAACTTTTTCAGTTTATATACTATTGCATTGGAACCTAGATATAACATTTTATAAATTTGTAATCCAACAATACATACACTGTAAAATCTAATAGTTTACCTTACTTAGATTTAGTTTGTTATCTTTACTTAGTTGTTATACTTACTAGGTTTTATTAAGTTGCAGCTACTTTCAAGGCAAATAAAGCAATTTACTTACTGCTTTGAGTGACACTCACTTCAAATATTCAAGTAGCCACAAAGGAACCAATGACATTAATAAAGCAGTGAGAGGCAACAGTGCACTAATATGTTGCTAATGTGCAACATAACAACAGAAGAAGAAAAGAAAATGAGTCTTAATAGACTTTTCACTCATTTCCTCAATGTCTGCAGTTATCTTTCACTAGTTGCATTCACTCGTTTCCCAAAGTAATTTTGAATGTTGAATTCTCAATAAAAATTAAGCGTTAGCGTTAGTTCTGGCAGGTCACGTGAGTCAAGCTTGCATCAGCTGATTCTCAGCTGATCACATCTACCTATAGGAATACGACACCTATCGCAGCATTCCTATATAAGCTCTATTCAGTATTATTCAGCAGCTTTTCAGTTTGCTCAGGAGCAAATTAAGCATCGCTGCTCTCAAATCAAACTGTTGCAGCGTGTTTCAGAACATCTGAAATCCACGTCTAAGATAAGTGAATGCTGTTTTAATCCATATCGCTGTGTATAATAAATGGTCTGCTAATTGAAAAAAAAAATAAAAAAATGTTAGCAGTTTTGCATTGTTTGCAGCAGCGAAATATTAAGCATATTTGCAGCAGCATTTACGCATCTGTGTTTATACAGCTGGAGCAACACGTAGTCTAGATCATGTAACTTAATCGCTCTGAGGACACGCCGATAGTTAAGGCCATGAGAACAAGTTTAAATGAAACAAGCATTCTCGTGTATGCCTTTCAACTGGGGTTCGCTGTATTCAGCGGCATAATCTCAATGTTGTTTATTTCTAAGGTTGATGTTTTCATTAGCCGTGTGAGTGTGCAGTTGATTTCAGCTACGTCAGAAGCATGCGTTTATCGCTCCTAATGGCTTCTATAATGCCTTTCACATTGTTCTTGCGTATACATACTCCTAGTACCTTTTTACACTCATCTACAGACCAAGTCTTGTCAGGATGGATCTCATATATCTGAGTTAGTTCTTGTCTAACTTTCTCAGTGAATATTAGGTTCATTTGCACTCCTAACAGTGATTTGAATTCGCTATCTGACCACAAAGGAGTTGCGAGACCACCTTTTTCAGTTGTGGGGATCAGTCTAGTATTCTTTCTAAACATTTTGTGAGTTTCTTTGTTATCACACAATCAAAAGACTAAAACTTCTCTGATCAACAGAGGGTACACTTGTTAACACAGATCAACTATTGTTAACCTTCCTTGGCAAAGCAGAGGATAACACACATTACTAGCACTTTACGCTAAACTTCTCTGCAGAGGATAATCAGTTCTTCCCTGCCAAACAGAGGATAACAAATATTAGCACATGATTGCTAATCTTCTCTGCCTGAACAGAGGATAACCAATATTAGCACGTAATGCTAATCTTCCCTGCCTGGACAGAGGATAACCAGTTCTTCCCTGCCGAAACAGAGGATAACAAAGACAAAATGTTAATGTCTCAGACACCTGGGCTGCCTGACTTGATTTACATCATCTTTACCTCAAAATGTAAAATACAATGTACATAACTTTTTCAGTTTATATACTATTGCATTGGAACCTAGATATAACATTTTATAAATTTGTAATCCAACAATACATACACTGTAAAATCTAATAGTTTACCTTACTTAGATTTAGTTTGTTATCTTTACTTAGTTGTTATACTTACTAGGTTTTATTAAGTTGCAGCTACTTTCAAGGCAAATAAAGCAATTTACTTACTGCTTTGAGTGACACTCACTTCAAATATTCAAGTAGCCACAAAGGAACCAATGACATTAATAAAGCAGTGAGAGGCAACAGTGCACTAATATGTTGCTAATGTGCAACATAACAACAGAAGAAGAAAAGAAAATGAGTCTTAATAGACTTTTCACTCATTTCCTCAATGTCTGCAGTTATCTTTCACTAGTTGCATTCACTCGTTTCCCAAAGTAATTTTGAATGTTGAATTCTCAATAAAAATTAAGCGTTAGCGTTAGTTCTGGCAGGTCACGTGAGTCAAGCTTGCATCAGCTGATTCTCAGCTGATCACATCTACCTATAGGAATACGACACCTATCGCAGCATTCCTATATAAGCTCTATTCAGTATTATTCAGCAGCTTTTCAGTTTGCTCAGGAGCAAATTAAGCATCGCTGCTCTCAAATCAAACTGTTGCAGCGTGTTTCAGAACATCTGAAATCCACGTCTAAGATAAGGAGCAAATTAAGCATCGCTGCTCGCAAATCAAACTGTTGCAGCGTGTTTCAGAACATCTGAAATCCACGTCTAAGATAAGTGAATGCTGTTTTAATCCATATCGCTGTGTATAATAAATGGTCTGCTAATTGAAAAAAAAAATAAAAAAATGTTAGCAGTTTTGCATTGTTTGCAGCAGCGAAATATTAAGCATATTTGCAGCAGCATTTACGCATCTGTGTTTATACAGCTGGAGCAACACGTAGTCTAGATCATGTAACTTAATCGCTCTGAGGACACGCCGATCATTAGCTGTGTGAGTGTGCGGTTGATTTCAGCTGCGTCAGAAGCACGCGTTTATCGCTCCTAATGGCTTCTATACATATAAGAATGTAATATCAATGACAGTCATTCGAAGTATTTCCGCAGTGTGTATGCTTCCCCTGCAGGACTGCCACTTATTAGAGATTCATAATTTCTGATCCGCTTGAATATGTGCTCACGCTGAGTAATATGAGCATGAGAAATTAGGGTGATATGACATGTGTTGATTAAATACATGATCAACTGGCTGAGATCAAGCTATGTTCATTTAATAATAATAAAAATAATAAAAAATCACTTCGGTGGTGATTGGAAGGTTACTGACTGAGCGCTCAAATGAACACAAGGGATTTAAATATAGTCCAGTTATTCTAAGCAAGTGCAAGCAGCGCTTTAAATAAAAAAATAAAAAAATAAATACAATTTTAATAATAAAAAAAATACACGTAACTGTCGTTTTCCTCTGGTTCCTCACTTGCTGAGCTTGGGGTGATGCTTCTCCCATAAATATATTATTAGGCAACATTTCCTGCTAAGTTTCTTATTTCATTCTCATTGTTTAATGCTGGCAAATATGCTATTGTCAAATATTGCTCGTTGTTTAAGGCTAGTTGCTCAGTAACATGTTGGTTTGCTAGGCACGCTGTTGCTTTAGGCTATTGGTTGTACTTTGACACACTGGTAGCATTAATACTTAACTTGCAGTATGCACATTTTGCTACTAAAGGTGTTATTAATGCTAACGATTATCTGGATAGGGCAACATGCTGTTGCCTAAACTTCGGGTATTGATCATATGCTGTACTGCATTAAAGGGGCATGATCATATGCTGTACTGCATTAAAGGGGCTCTTCTCAGCTGCCTATTAAAGAAGAGCACCCCTTCACTGCTTCTCTTCTTAAAGGGCATGCTGCCCCAGTCTATGCTAAATCCAGGGGTCAGAAAGTAAAAGTCCTGCCATATGTTTATTCCACCCATGAACTCAGCAGCTGATTTCAGCAGAGGAGGAACCAAGTCATTCCTTTCAAGTCACAAGCAAGTCTTCAAGTCATATCCCAAGTTCTCATAGAGTTAAAGTTAATGAGATAATTAAGTGACTAATTAAATGATGATTGTGCATTAGTGATGAACACCTGCTGTTATTGAGAATTACAGAGGATCAGATGCTGATGTTTTATTGGTTAAAATGATGGCACCATCATGGAGATCAGTGTTTGCTTTAGTTGTGCTCTTGACCCTTGACTTCTTGTCTTAGATCTCTCTTTGTAGTAATGCATGTGGTGATGGAAATCAGTGAGTCCAGTGCATTGCAATGAACAGCTGATAACTATTATCAAATAATGAGGTAATCATCAGGGGCCAATCTGTTTACATCCAGGCTAGTTTAATATTACTTTTATATATGTATGTTTATTAATGAACTTCATCAAATTTATTTTTTCATAAATACCCTGAGATGCTTTTATTTGGGTTTATAAAATCCTTAGATGGTGTGTGTTAATATGCTAAAGTCACACACAGACTTAAACATTCAGCACGTGAATCACAACAATGATAACATTTCAATTTCATTTATTTTCATTACTTGTAACAATAGCCATTTTATTTGCTCTTTTTGTTGTGCTACTACTGACACAAGACAGCAAATCAAATTGGCAAATAAAATCAACAACTGTAAATCAAAGCAACTGCATAATTTATTCATGCTGCATTGCACTCTGGTAGTCAGTGAGTAGCTATACTAAGTCATGAGTAAACCTAAATGAAAGGATCAAGTACCCCCTACAGTTCTTTTTTAGTTACTAGAACTCTCGTGTAAGTAAACTATTCTAACTAAGCATCTGTCAGTACAGCATACTATTCCTATTTCACTTTACTTAGTTTTTTCAAGGCAATTGGTTTGCATGCTTTTTTTAAGCCCAACTAATTAGATTTTACAGTGTAGGAACTAATGTATCTATTGTGCACTACAAGCACTACTGGTTACACTGGTGTTTCCTTACGCACTTTTTCCTGATCCAGTTTTACCCAGAAGAACAATCCTCAGATCACGCGCTACAAAGAAATACAAAAAAGTATTTACGTTTTCATGCAAATATACATTCATAGAGTCATGTGAAATCAAAAGAAATTAAGAACATTCTAGGGATTATCTCTGATTCATTTCAAATTGCTATTAACCCTCTGAGTTTGGTGCATTCATCCTGCCATAAAAAAAGTTGCAGCCAAAGTTAAAAAGACTAATAATACAACTTGTGATGATTTGTCCTTGTTAAAGACACACAAATGTGTTTTTAGTGTTTGTTTTTTAAATGGTTGTTTTAAATGTTATGATTGAACTTTTACAATTAAATGTCCATGCATGAAACTGACATTTAACTCAACAAATACAGACTGAGCTGTAGATGCATAAATGTGACAAAAAAGAGAGTAAAAAAAAATCTGAAAAATCTGTGTGATGTTTTCTGAAAATTAAGAAAGTGACACTGGCCGCATTCACACAAATTCATGACAGTTGCATTTAGGAAGGAAACTTGATTGTTCTGTGCAAAATGAGTCTCTTCCAAAATGATGACTGATGTAACGATTAATATCAGCAACATTCATAAAGCAGTTAACCATGAGAGACATCAGCTGTATGATGCCAATCGTCTCTGTAGCACAAGAAAAACCTGCATCATTCAGCTTCTTCAAAGACTCTCAGTCATTACATCTGCCACATTACAAATCTACATCAACAGACAAAAACAGCATATCAAATAATTTAATGCATTTAAAATTGCATTTTGTTATTAGGATGCCATCCAGTACACTTTATAAGGTCTGTGGAACTTTATCCTTTATCAACTAGCACACGTCCTCATTTCCATGCTCTTGGCCTTTAACTGAAGCATCTAAAAGATGATGAAAGTCACCGGTCTTTAGACACACCCTCATATGTTAATGACAAGAAGCTAACAGCGTAATCTAGTGGGTTGAGTCTCTGACTCTATAAAATCTCTACACAGTACAGATCATTACCATCATCCTCATTTCCAACGACACAATAAAGACAACAACAGATCACTGAGAGAAAAGTGAAAATGTCTGAAGACACAACAACTATTGAAGAAATTATGTTTGACATAAAAGGGGTTTACAAGAAAAACGAAGGTAATGTTTTCACTTTAAATTTACATTTCTTTTTTTACACAAATACAATTTTATTGAACTAAAATTACAGTCAAAATAAACAAATAAAACATAAATAAATTGTAATTTAAAAAAAAATCAGTATAACCCAATTTGAAGACTGTAATAACAGTTGTCAGTAACATTTTTGTGGCATTTTTTCTCTTAGTTTATCATTGGGCAATACCCCTGGTCTGTGTACGTTTTGATAGTTTGTTTTTCAGTTTAAAATGAAATAAGCAGAAATGAGAAAATGGTAGTTTTTTTTTCGTTTTTTCATTTGTTCAGAAAAAGGAAAAAAACGATTTTGGTTAGAATTCTTTTTTATTTTTTTTTATTTTTTGGAGTTCACGGGTAGAGAAGGGATGAAGGACTTCAAAATTCGTTTTCCCCTTGTGGGCTGTCATGACACGCCCCTTTTCGACAATTGGCCAACCAAATCTGAGCCGTGAGGGGTCCGTGGTCCATGTACTATTAAGGTTTTTTTAGGACTATTATTATGTTGTAATGTTTGGTTGACCAATTAGCAGAGAGGGGCGTTTCATTCCCGCCCACATGTAGAGATCGAATATTCAAGTTGTTTATTCGTTTTCTATCCCTGAATGTAAAAACGAAAAATTAAGCCGGATTCTTGATTTTTCGTTTTGTTTGAATAATTGAAAAACAAAATATGTGCCGTTTTTCATTTTTCAGATTTCAATATTAAAACAAAAATTGATTGGACGGAAGATACCCTGATTGAGTACGTTTTGATCATTTAATCTCCTATTTGGAATGCAATAACGAGAAATGGAAAAACGGCTCGTTTATTACTTTTCCCGTTTAGTTTAACAAACGGAAAATGAGATTTTGGCTCGATTTCTCATTTTTCGTTTGGGGTTTAAAAATCGGTTTATGGCTTCAATATTTCATCGCAGGTGTGGGCGGCGCTGAAACGCTCCTTTCATCTGATTGGTCGATTCGCTCCGCCTTCAGTGCAGCCTTTTCATTCTTTCAGGCAGAAGAAGAGTCAGTACGAGTGCGGCACTGTAATGCCTGAAACCACCACTCACTGCTAATTACGCATAATATTTTAATCAGATTTTGCCGGGCACATAATTTGTGCTGCTGCGACTTGCAAGTGACCCCTTTAATGCGAGTTAAAGTATGCTGACAGATTATTTCTAGGTAGCCTATTGGTACTGTATGAATATTGTCCCATTGATAAATACAGTGCAAATAGTTCTGTCTCTTTGGATAGAACTGGAAATAAAAATCAATAATAGACTGAACAGTTCCATGATGATAATATGTCCGTAACATTTACCACTCTCGTCTTTTATTTAAGTCAAAAGGCACTAGGTAGGTGTGTGACATGAATAAATAATTGTGAAAATTATTAAAGTTAAATTCATGAAATAAATTAGAAATAAAGTTTACATTTATGAATGTAAGCATGTGTAGCCAACTCGGTTCAAAAGAAAAGAATGAGATAGAAAAGAGAGAAAGTGAACGTAGACTGACAAAAAAATAACAGGGTTAAGGGCAAATAAAATCCCTATTTTTCATGACTTAGAATTTTATTAGTTTTATTACATACTAAATTGGTTGATGGTTCTCTTCTTAGTCTTCTTTGTTAGGCTTGAGAAAGCCTATATATATTTAAACATTATTATTATTATTATTATTATTATTTATTATAATTGACACCGACTAGAACTTTAATGTTTCACCAAATTCAGCTCAGACCTTCAGACTCGTCTGACTCATGCTGCTGTATCTTTTCTAAATGGTCAGACTTGCCTTCCCAAAAAATCCTATTGACTTTCTTTATCTGAGCAATGAAGGCCTTAATACTTAATGTCCACTAGAGGGGGCGACAGGATTAAAAAAAATTAAGTCTACTTTTTTCCTGTTTACATCAGTTTAAATGACAAATAAATACATGCATTTCATGTGTGCTGCCATGAATATGCCATATCTGTGTACAAGAACAAGCTTCACACTTCAAGCTGTACAACTACTTAAAACTTCCCATCCTGGCTTTTTCAAACTATCGCCACGTTTCTTTTAAGATATTGTTTATTCACACTGGTTTATGCATTTAATGTTTGTCCATCTGGAACTTTTATTTTTCATGAGCTCTATATTTTAAGATGTACTAGGTGTTGATAAATCACATGCAATGAATGTAAAGAGCTAATGTCAGGGCTCTCAGTCCTGCTCCTGGAGGGCCAGTGTCCTGCAAAGTTTAGCTACCCCAAATAAACACTCCTAAGCTAAGCAAGGTCTTCAGGATCAGTAGCAATGTCCAAGCAAGTGTGTTGGAACTGGTTGTAACTGAACTCCGCAGAACATGGTTCTTCAGGTTCAGGACTGGGTTTTATGTAAAATATCTGTAAGTATTATAAATCTGTAAATGAATTTGCACCGTTGGGTGTCTGCATGCAGAGGTGTACGTCAGTAAGTACAATGGAAAATGTAATCTGTAAAAACTTTATTCAATCTTCACAAAACATGCAAACAAAACTGCAATGTTTTAGAAAACTATCACATTTGCACATACCCTGCTTGAACCTTACTAACTGAACAAATTTTACTGTAGGAAGTGGAAAAAAATGCTAACTATTCTACACAGAATTACACAAAACTCTTAGTGGCTTCAAGAACATTAGAACATTAGATGTTACTGCAGGAAGTGGGCAAATGCATACTGTTACACAAAACTCTTAGTGGCTTCAAGAACATTGGATAGGCCTGCAACTTCTGCGATGACAAAATCTTCAGATCTGCATTTAGGGCACTGCCTTGAGGTCTCCATCCATTGGTCAATACAGACCTTGCACCCCACCACACTCCTGCAGCATGAGGTGAATACAGGTTCTTCAATGATAGCAGGGGGGGGTAATATAAAATATAAAAAAAGAAGTCAACATTAACTGCAGCTGGTGCCAAATAAAAATGATTATGTTTTGGAAAACAGCAAGTCAAATGTAGAATAGGGGCCACACACTTGCACTGAATGTAGCATTGAATAGACTGAACATTAGCACCATATTTGTTCCTTATAGTTTACTGTGTTTTGGTTAGGATATTTAAGGATGCAGTTTTTTTGTGTGCATGCCTCTGCAGATGAGACACATTAATGTTTCCTTTAAGATTGTCACTAGGTTTGCCCTATGTGCTGCTCCCTGTGTATTGGAAACAATCTCCTGAATCTGTCTGGAAACATTTTCCAAGCCATGAGAGGCCTCCAACAGCTCCTCGATTTGCGATTTGAGGTTCTGAAGAACAGAGGGATCAGCATCTCTGCGACTATAAAACAAATTATATTACCACATAAATAATTTTCACTTGTCCCTCCTTACTTCAACACATTTCTTGAAATAATTGGGGTTACAATAACGCAATTGAAGTGAATGTGACAAATCTTAAAATAAAATAGAAGTAAAAAAAAAAGTTATATGTAGACTTCTGTTCTTACTTGCTTTTTGTTTGTAGGGAGGGTCATTTTAGACACTTTGTGAACTCAGGTATCAAAAAAGATCAACCAAAAAAAAAAAAAAATTCAAATATTCAGTATATGGAGCAGGTTCCAGTTTTTAAATGCTAGTCTATGACCAGTGGTGGACGAAGTACACAAATCAAGTACTTGAGTAAAAGTATAGATACGTATAATAAAATATTACTCCAGTAAAAGTAAAAGTACTCATTTTTCAATTTTACTCGAGTGAAAGTACAAAAGTACTTGATTTTTTATGTACTTAAGTAAAAAGTACTGATAGATGAATATTTATTTTGCAGTTTTATATAGGCTACTTTTATCATTTAATTTTATATTAGCACATATTTTTTTATAATCCCACTGCTCAAAATACCTGGGATTTTACCAAAATAACCAATAAGGAAATTATGAATATAATAAGGAAAATATCATTAGATTTTCATAATGATTTTTTTTCTTCTCAAACCTTGACTGTGGTGAAAAAACACCCCTGGCCAAATGCCCCCAGAGGGCATCACTTCCCACTTTGATAATTACTGTAGTTACCATGTTCTGAACATCACATCCTTTCTTTTCCCTCAGATGTAATCTATGGTGGTTGAATAAAAATAGTTGGACTTTATTTAAAAAAAATTACCTAAATTTAGCACCAGCAAGCTCCTTAGCTAGACTGTTAGCATCAGCTAACATGGACTTATTTTCAGCATGTTTATGAATACACATTTATATTTGTCTACTCGGCGTTGATCCAGATACATAGTAACTTAGGCTATGTGTGCTGACAAACAATATAAAAACAGACATCACATAGGGCTAAATGCATAGCATTTTATTAAAACTGCTAACGTTACAGCAGCGGGGAAATGAATGTGTATGAGTTATTTTATTTAATCTGTGTTACTTTAATGTTTTTTTTAACCTAAAACATAGAGACTCTGATGTTAATGTGTCTGCATTCAAGCATTTCAGTGGGCTTAAACAGATCACCCTTTACAGCAGATTTAGTTCACAAACAACTGACAGTTTTGACCTAAATATGAGTTTCAGTTACAATAATTAATCCTAAAATTCGACATTATTAACTTACTTTTAGCAGCATCAGTCGCGCGCTCTCACAAGATCTCCCGGTTCTTGTGAATTCAGTTCACTAAAGACTCGCACTAAACGGATAATTTGAATCAGTGAGTTGTCGACTCAAGAACAGCTGCAATCGGTTCATTCTAATTTGTGAATTAATCGTTTGGTGCGATTTGCGAACCGATTTAAAAGGTTAACTGAAAAGAATCAGTTCGTTCATGAATCAGACACCGCTTCTGTGTCTCGGAGCACATGATATATTATAAGGATTAACGATATGTTTTATGAAATGTTCATAACATTCACATACATTCCAAAGCATAAGTTACTCAAAATAAAACTACTCCAGTAAAGTACAGATACTTGAAAAATGTACTTAAGTACAGTAACGAAGTAAAACTACTCCATTACTGTCCACCACTGTCTATGATGAATGAGTGTGGCTATCACATTGTATCCTGTATCCTAACCCTAACCCTAATGTAACCCTGTTATGGGTAGGTGATGTTTCTATACCTAAACCTATGAGAAGATGACCAAAAAAAATCTCCCCACATAACATATTCTTGCAAAATCCAGACAAGACGAGACTGGTAAATGTTACGGACATATTATCATCATGGAACTGTTCAGTCTATTATTGATTTTTATTTCCAGTTCTATCCAAAGAGACGGAACTATTTGCACTGAATGGGACAATATTCATACAGTACCAATAGGCTACCTAGAAATAATCTGTCAGCATACTGTAACTCGCATTAAAGGGGTCACTTGCAAGTCGCAGCAGCACAAATTATGTGCCCAGCAAAATCTGATTAAAATATTATGCGTAATTAGCAGTGAGTGGTGGTTTCAGACATTACAGTGCCGCACTCGTACTGACTCTTCTTCTGCCTGAAAGAATGAAAAGGCGCACTGAAGGCGGAGCGAATCGACCAATCAGATGAAAGGAGCGTTTCAGCGCCGCCCACACCTGCGAGGAAATATTGAAGCCATAAACCGATTTTTAAACCCCAAACGAAAAATGAGAAATCGAGCCAAAATCGAATTTTCCGTTTGTTAAACTAAACGGGAAAAGTAATAAACAAGCCGTTTTTTCATTTCTCGTTATTGCATTCCAAATAGGAGATTAAATGATCAAAACGTACACGGACCCCCTACATATTACGCAAAGCTTCTTTATTTAGTTTACTCATTTATTTAAAAGCGTTTCCATTATGTTTCTGTAGGCTACGCATATGCGCATCAAAATAGATGGAGTGTGATATATTTAGCTTAATGTCGTAGTTCACGCATTATGACCATGTATACAGAGATGAAAATATCGGATAGCGGTAACTTTTGTTCTTAAAGCTAAAGACAAATACATGAGAACACATTCAGCGTTTAACTCGCGCTCTCCTCGCACATCCAGTGGCTTGGTGTCAGTAAAGGTCACACAAGCACCATAGTTTACCGACTACTGCAGTTTAATTCAAGAGAATGTAAGCTGTAATGTTTATGTAGCATTAGAAAAATCTAGATGAACTTAAGAAAAAGTAAGTGCATACAATTAGTTTAATGAAGTGAACATATGGGAACCTTTCTCATTCTAAAATGTATTTAGTATTAAAAACGATCACTTGTGAACCCTTGCTAATACTGCATGGCTTGCTGTACTGTAGAATACAACATAGACTGTGATTTTATTGATTTTTTCTTTAAGCTGAAACAAAATATGTCTAACAAAAGTATTTCTAAAAAAAAAATTCTCTCCGCAGAGAAAAGACAGACAAAAATCACTGAGGATTTGGAAAACGTCAGACAGAAATACTGCCTAGACTTTTCAAAGGACATCAGGAAGGCAAGTGAAGCATCAAAATGGAAAGAAGAAAGTTTCATGTATATAGTAAATTTAGCCTATTGCAAACATAAATCATCCCATTTCATTAAAATGATGAATAGCCTACATGCTTAACTGCCAGCTTTGATTACGTGGTTGGATCAGAGATTGACTTGGGCTATCACACATCACACATGAACGTAACTGATAGCCTACCAGTATCTTTCACTTTTAACACAGCGTACAATAAGACCTAATAAAATATACAATGCAAACAACAATCATCATTTTTGTTGTACAACAATTAATATTTTTATTTTTTATTTTTGAACTGATACCATTTATTGTCAAAGTTTATCGCTGATTTTATTTCCAAATACAAATTCTCAGTTAAAGAATTGTAGTCTTTAAAATTTAAACCATCTTGTTTCAAGATAGATATTTTAAACAGCAATTCAAATCAGGCTATAATTAAACTAAGAACTTCACACAAGCCCATCATACATATCACATTTAAATGTGTTGTTATTTCTGCGAAGTAACTTCAGATTGTATCCTTTTGCTTTCTGCTTCGGACGGTTTTCTCTAGGTCTCTATAAACCGTTTTTCTGTCCTGCAGATCTTCAATGACCCCGTTCATGGTCACATTGAGCTGCACCCGCTGCTGGTGCAAATGATTGATACTCCTCAGTTTCAGAGACTCCGGTACATTAAACAACTGGGAACGAAATATCTGGTGTATCCGGGCGCCACTCACACTCGCTTTGAACACTCTATTGGGTAACTTTTTCCTCTTTTTCGAGACTGGACCGTTGCATTATTTTTCCTTGAAATAGCCTACACTAATACTGTTTGTGTTTGTGTGTGTTAGTGTGGCACATTTAGCAGGATGTCTTCTCAAGACTCTACATGAGAATCAGCCAGAACTCAACATCACCAAACAGGATTTCCTGTGTGTTCAGATCGCTGCCCTGTGCCATGACATGGGTGAGGAGCGCAAACATTCATGTGCATATTTACATAGAACATCTTTAAATAAATCGTTAAAAGCAAACTGGTGTGTATTCAATTGCTATGTGTTGTTTTAAACAGTTTTTGGTTTTTTTTTTGCCCCATAGTCAACATATGGACAATTTGGACAGTGCCAACTCTTTTTTTTCCCCCTTATGGGTCTCTTTTAAGGTTTTCATTTGATTTATTTATTTATTAATTTATTTATAGAAGAATGAGATTCATAATTGAACTTATACAAACAATAATTATGTATAATAAAATATGTTACTTTGTCCTTTCAGGTCATGGTCCCTTCTCTCATTTGTTTGATGGCATGTTCATCCCTGAAGTCCTGCCTGGTAAGTGTCTGAGTTTTCTCACTTCAGTGATTTCAGCTTGGCATTTAAGCAATAAATAATCAATATTTATTAAAGCTGTCGAATACGTAAATATATGTATTTAATGCTAAACCACAAGCAAGGCAAATATATAATGTATGTAACTGAAAGAAAGATGGAGCTCAAATGACTTTCATTGTACAAATAAAAAACATTCAGTCACATCATTGGAGATTTTCGTGTGTGTAGCCTGAGTGCCAGTGAAATGCATCATATGAATAATTTACAAATCACAATTATTAAATCAAGAATTAACAATAAGTTAGTTCATTCATTTTGAATCACTTTTTTAAGGAAAATCTGAGAGCAAACTAAATATTTTGCCATTGCTCAATAATCACTGTGTTCTTTATTAAATCAATGTAGTAGTTTGTGTTTGTGTGTGTGTGCAGACTGACAAATGTGTAAATGAGTCAGTGCATGTATGTACATTATTAAATCTGCCTTACATAATACCTAAAATCTCTTTTCATTTCTCAGATAAGCATTGGGAGGTAAGCATCATACGTCTCCTGTACAGATACAAATATATGATAATATACATGTATTTCAAAGTCAGTGAGCTACATAGAATATCAAGTCAAAACATGCAAACTTATTTCATTTCTTAAAACATGTTTCTGGTCTTTTTGAATTTTACTGTTAAATGTGGTTTTATATATATATATATATATATATATATATATACTGTGACTGCAGTTACTGTAGTACAAGTGTAAACTGGAAGCAGTAAATGGCAGTAATGTAAAACTGTCACAAATACATGACTTCCATGCTCTGAACATCCACCTTCAAAGTTGCTTCTTCAGAGAACATTTAGAATAAAAAAAAAAATATATATATAAACTACAAAGCAAGGTTATGTAATTAATAAGGCTGTCAGAATTAACACGTTATTTTTGCGTTTAATCTTTTTCAGTTTAATGCATTAATTAATGAAATTAAAGAAAATAATGCAGCATCCTTTTTGTTTTCTTTTAGCTATTGTTATAGTAGACTATGTGAACATGCTATCAAGCACAATAAGACACAAAAGAGAAGTTTATTCGGTACTGGCACTCTGCTTGTAAAGCAGGTCTCTGTGAACACAGGCATCCAACACAAGCACGTGCACAGAAAGCCACTTCAGACAGACTGCCAGTACTTCAACAGACAAAAACACACACACAATTATGTCAAAATGTTCAGTTCATAAACAGTTTTAAATGAGTTAAAAAGGCCCAAATTATCGTAAAGAGTTGGGAGAAAATCGGATGTGATCCGTGTCAGATCTGCAGCATGTGCATCATGTTTTAAAGTGACAGCGTTGCGTTTAAAGTGAAACCTGCTTCAGTCTGTCATTGATGGAAATCAAAGAACAAAGTCAAAGAGAAATCACTCATCTGCTCTAATCGCTGATAAACGTTTGTAGCTTGAAAAAATATTAAGCTATATACAATTTATAGTTCATTCACATATAATTTATTGTTTATGTGAAGATTCAAGTTGACTTAAAATTTATATTTTTCAAAGCATACAAAAATAATTGCTTTTAATTATAATATAATGTTGAATGGCTGTAATTAATGGCTAAAATTGAGGGAAAAGTGCATTTAATAGAGACATCAGTAACATTATTGGTATCAGTGATACTGGCCTTCATTAATAATAGGCTAGTTAGTAAAAAGATGCCATTAAACTCATATTTAAAAGATACCTTCTTTATGTTATCTCTACATTAATTTGGAGATCCAATATGAAATTATGACAATATAAATACGTTACATTAATATGCGATTAATCATGATTAATTGCAGAAAAATGTGTGATTAATTAGTCATGTTTTTTAATCGATTGACAGCACTAGTACACTTTAATTGTACTGCTGAGTATTTATGTTGTTCTTCTGAAGCATGAGCAGGCATCTGTTGACATGTTTCGCTGCATGAGAAAGAAGAATGGACTGGACAAAGAGATGGAACGCTATGGACTGAATCTACCTGAAGACATCCAATGTATTGAGGAATTAATTCTGAAAGGACAAAGAGATGGCCAGGTAAATTGTGTTTAAGCTGCTGTTTCAGTATTTATCAGGATACAGTGTTTAAGGTCAACATATTTTCATTCTTGCAGTGGTCAATGAAGGGCAGGACTGAGGACAAATCCTTCCTGTATGAGATTGTGGCAAATAAAGTGAACGGCATTGATGTGGACAAATGGGACTATTTGGTTCGGTAAGTACTAATTTAAATTGCTGTTTAAATGGTTTGAACAGGTATTGAACAACTGACGATAAAGAATAAATGTGGCCCATTGTAAGTGTATTCATGTTTTATCAGCTATTGCGTTAGTGTAATTCCTCTCTTATTTTACATGTAGAGATTGTTATTATCTCGGCATTCCATGTGGTTTTGACTCTCAGCGTCTGCTGAAATCTGCTCGAGTGTGTAACGTGAACGAGAGGAAACACATCTGCTTCAGAGACAAGGTACCTGACAATTCACCTGTTCATTTACACCATCACTACGTGTGTATGATTTTGTGTTTTTGTTCCTCACCAAGAGACTCAAAACTTTTCACTTATAACTGGCCACTTCTAAGAAACTTGGCTACACTTTGCAAACTCTGCTGGAAGAGGTGTATCTGCTGTCCGACTACAACAGAAATGCCCACTGATATGATTGGATAAAATCTTTGCATATGACATAAGTATTACACGTGGAGCTCTCTCAAACTGCATTTTTACTATTACAGCTGCGAAGATTAACTAATCGTGAAAAGGGATGATTATAGCATTACATGCAGATCTACTCCCATTGCATGAAAGGTTGCAGCACTGCAGTCATGTCTACTGAGCACACGGCCTAATGGTTAGATAGTCTCAGTATCGGCATGATTTGTAGGTGAAGGAAGTGAATAAATGAATCCATTCCACACACGACTGAGGAGCCCTTGAGCAAGGCACCAAATTCTGAATTGCTCCATAGTGCCGCAGCAAAAACAGCTGCCCACTGCTTTGGGTGTGTGTCCATGGTGTGTGTGTTCACTACTCACTGTTGTGTGTGTGCACTTGGATGGGTAAATGCAGAGCACAAATTCTGAGTATTGGACACACATCACGTCACACACTCACTCACATAATGATCACAGTGCTCTCCTTACTGCAGTGTGATTTCTGCAATCTCATTAAATGCTTTCATCATAGCTAACACAGTGAAAACATGATGCAAATTAGGTCACTGATATTGTGAGTTTGGCAAAAAGGAGGAATCGAATCACTGATCAACTCCAGCGATTATAAAGAGATCGATCATTGATCGCTTTCTGTATATAAAATACAAGCAGGTTTTTTTCATCAAAAAGGTATTTCTTTATCTCACAGACAGACATGATTGATGGACAGACATACGTTGTTCAGAACCCCCTTGATTCCACATGACAGTGACACATGTTAAGGGTGTGTTGAGGGGAATTGTGACGTCACAATTCACCTGATTTCAAATCTGGGCATTTCAGAAGGGTAGAAAACAATTATTCATATTTTAAACTGGGAAGTGAGTTTTGAGTCAAAACATTATTGTACAGTAACCTCTCATATGTGTAAATATCATAACCACAACCAATAACCAATTCATAACCAATTTAATCATTATATAAAATTTTACAATAATAAAACTTCACTTATTGTCATTAATGTTATATTCTTTTCAAATTCTTATCAACATTTTATTAAAAGCATTACCACTTTTATATACAAATATTGTCTTGTTGGTATTTTTACTTCCTTTCACTATTTAAAAATATACTCAGTTTCTATGTTCTAGTCCACGACTCTCTGTTTCTCTCACAGGTGGCAGATAACATTTATGGCATGTTTCACACCAGATACACTCTTCATCGTCAGGCCCTTCAGCACAAGATCGGCTACATCATTGACGTCAAGTGGGTTTTGTGTGAAAGAGCACACTTATTTATTTTATTCAATCTTTATGCATTACAGCATTTCCCCAGATTTTGCTGCATTTTACATGCCTACGTGTGTTTCTCTTTGTACATTAGGATTAAGGATGCTCTGGTAGTAGCTGATGGCAAGCTGAGTCCAGATCGTAAGATCTCAGATGCCATAGACGACATGCTAGAGTACACCAAACTCACAGGTCAGAGAAAGCATGGGTACAAATCAAGAGAAATTATTATTTATATGATTTTGAGTTTTGTATTAAATGGCAGGTTGATTTTTTACGTCATATTAAGCTGGGTACAAATACATAATGCATGTTATGATTTTTGTTTGCTGAAAGGTAAAATTCAATTAGCTATTTCCCCTCTCTTTGAACAGATCACGTCTTCGATCAGATCCTGAACCAGTCAGACTCAAACGCAGATCTGGCTAAAGCCCGAAGCATTCTGCAGGACGTTGTCAACAGACGGCTGCCAAAGTTTGTGGGAGAGGCCCGACTGAATGAAAAGGAATTAAAGGTACCTTACTGGTGCAATAAAACACATTTACTTTGTGTAAAAGTTAATAAGAAGACTATAATATTAAATTAAATGCAAGAAGTCAGAGTGTTACAACTGCCCCCTTGGTGGTGGAGGTGGCATTAATCGGCTGATGAGTCAAGAACAGTCTTTAACCAAACAAGATAGACATATTAACAGAATAACCCAATGAGATCATGTGGAGATAATATTCATCGTATTTTTATTTATTTTGTTCTTATATTAAAACGCACGACAGTGTTTAATGTATAACACTAATAATTTTTAAATGTAGTTTTACATTTAAATATGTTTATTTTCTAACAGAATAGTATGTCAACAGACAAACGGTGTAAAGACTTATTACTTTAATTAAGTGTGCTTGCAAAAGACTGACTGCTTTTAACCACTTACTGTGCTCCCCTATTTTTGAGCATTTTCTGAAAAACGACATACCCAAATAAAAATGTCTGTAGCTCTTGAACCCTATGGTCTATATTTATAAATCTGGTATTGTTTGAAACTAGACACTTGAACCTTTGTTACTCTGGAGTCATAATAACTCAATTAGTATAGCAACAGAGTAAAACAAGGTAAAATGTACATGAAAGTGACTTACGATATCTTTGAATGAAATTCACTAAGGGAAAAATGGATGAGGCTTTAATGCTATTGGCCTGAAAACACCATAAAGATAAAGCTGAATGTCTGACCATATTTTGATTCAAATTTGAAGATGATACTCCCAAAAATGTAGTTTCTGTAAGCTTTTATTTAAAAAAAAGTCTAGGCGTTTTTTTCAAAAAAAGCCATTTGGAGACTCCAAATGGACACCTGGTAACCAAATGAGGCAAAACTACATAATGCATATATGTATATCAATTCAGAACTGCTCTGCCCACCATAACACACAAGAAAATACAAATGCTGTTCAGAAATAGTTGTGTTGACTCATTTGGTTACCACCAGGTGTCCATTTGGAGTCTCCAAATGGCTTTTTTTGAAAAAACGCCTAGACTTTTCCTGAAATAAAAGCAGAAATACAACATTTTTTAGGTAAAAACTTGCATAAAGTACATCTTTATGGTATTTTATTTAAAGAAAAGATTAGGAAAAGTCATTTAGATATTTTATTTCAAGAAAAGACTAGGAATCCTTTCAAAAAGGCTATTTAGAGTCTCCATATGGCACTGCATACTACATAGATAGGCTATATGTATATCAA
>NW_015508085.1:0-248 GCF_001515645.1 Sinocyclocheilus grahami | reverse complement strand
GTTTGGCGCAGCTCGTCAGTGAACAACGGCTGTGTAGTTAATGCTGCTCAATGTGAAAGCACGCAGGTGATGGAGATTTACCGCTGATTAAAGAACCGGCTTTACTGCTAAGATGCGCGTTAAATATCGCTTGCGATTAATCGTGCAGCCCTAATACATACATAATACTCGTACACACACACTCAATACATACACACGCACAAACACACACACACTCAATACTCATACACACATATACACACACACAC
>NW_015508084.1:30499-31408 GCF_001515645.1 Sinocyclocheilus grahami | reverse complement strand
CCACGGCTGCCTGCTGGACTACGTACATGAACACCAGGAGAACATTGGCTCCCAGCTGCTGCTCAACTGGTGTGTGCAGATCGCAAAGGTAGGAGTTCCCATGAACAAGTGAGTTTTTGAACATGTACTTTGAAAAACATTGTCTCAAATAATGAATCTCTATGAACCCTTTTCAATGTTTGTTCATGTGATATTTGAGAGTTCATAGTAAATGCAGTATAGTTGATTCTTTATGAGTTTTTATACTGAATGCACACATCTGCAGGCTGCTAAACCACTAAACACTCAGTTGCTTTGGCTCAGTCGGGTACCACATCAAATAGAAGGACGCTCTTCTAAGTACTTCCAAGGAAGAAGCTCCGGTGTCTCATGCATCAAATGAGTGCAATTGCCCCCAACCGTGTTTAAAGAGAAAATCTTCTTCAGCTCTGTGATTGAAACATTATGTAATGGACTGGTCTATGAAGGAGTTCAGGAAAGATATTCTCAGTTTCCCAATAGGCTTGCCATTTTCATACTCAGCATTGCATGAAAAATGCATTCGTTATTTTATTCTACCTGTTGAGCTGTGGTGCTCAGATAGTCGATGTTGAAGTTGAAGTCCGGTTGGTGTCATTTTCCAATCCAGCTTCTCACTTCTGTACTCATTCCCTGTCTTTCTAGAATAGGTTCAGATTCCATTCACATGTACACTACCAATCAATTTTTTGGGGGGAAGGAAATATACATATATATTTTTTTAATGCAAGGATGCAGTAAATTGATCAGTGACAGTTGATTTGACAATTGATTGTTTATTTTACAAAATGTTTTTTTTTTGTTTTTGTTTTTATTCGAATGCTGCCCTTTTGGATATTTTTTTTAAATCAAAGAATCCTGAAAGAAATCACAGTTTCCAAAAAAAAAAAA
>NW_015508084.1:28586-29402 GCF_001515645.1 Sinocyclocheilus grahami | reverse complement strand
CATCAGAGCAATTAATAGCATTTTAAAATATATTACAGCAGAAAAGTTTTATATATAGAGAGTATAGTTGTGATCACATAAATGCAGTTTTAGTTAGAGGGGAAAAAATTGAATTTTGACTTTATATCTCATAATATTACATTAGTTGTTCTTATTCTATGCTTATTCTATTTCTCAAGATACTTTAATCTTTTAAAATAGATCAATCTGAAAAGGATATTTGGAATGATCATATCATCGTTTTGCATATATCTTGACTTATTTAAAAATCATCACAATTACAAAATTGATTTAGCATTGCAGGATGAATAAAAGAGTGCTGTAATATGGTTTCTAACATCGTCTGCCTCTCTGTGGATAAAGTGTATGGCTGTGGTAGATTCATTTGCATATTTCAAAGCTAACTTGGCATCTAAAGTGATACCCTCTATCAGATGATGGGTGTCATTTGAATAATTCCCAGCATCTAGCACTTCTCTGCCAGGGAAAAAAACAATGCCAAAATTAGAGATGTATTGGAAAAGAGCAAGTTATCATCACTGCATCCATTTAGACTATTAGCTAATCATGTTCAGTTCTTATATCTTGTCCAGCCCCGTCACTGAAGATTTTCAGTTTTGGTGTTTTTCATCGCAACACTAAGAGGCGTAGTGTTTTCTTTCATGAAGCAATTTACTTTCATGTAGGACTGACATTGCAAAGTTTCCTCTTTCATATCTTAGATAATAGTTTACCTAAAGATGAAAATGTACTCACCTTCAGGCTATTGCGGATGTAGATGAGTTTGTTTCTTCATCAGAACAGATTTAGAGAAAT
>NW_015508084.1:21678-23522 GCF_001515645.1 Sinocyclocheilus grahami | reverse complement strand
ATATATATATGTGTGTGTGTGTGTGTGTGTGTGTGTGTTTGTTTTTTCCCATGAAAATAATGTTTCAATATTGAATTATATATATATATATATATATATTTAATCAATAAAAAAATGAATGCAGTAATAACATGGTAACATTCAAAACTTTGATTTTTTTCACATTCACTGATTAATTAGAAGTTGCTGATCAGATACAATATTTTAGTTATATACAATAGGTTTTTGTTGAAAAATATTAAGTTATAACTATTTAATAAAGCAACGACTCTTTTAGTGCAAACAGACCTGGAATGTGAAAACAGTATACAGATTTTGAATGCAATATGTTAAGCATATTTTAAAGAACAGACAGACATGCAAACAATGTAAAAAAATAAATAAATTCACCACAGGGGTCTTTAATAAATTAAACCTTATAATAAAGTGTTACCATTATTGTTATTTTACCAACAACATTGCCCTCTGACCCACATCGCATCTTTCAGTGTATGTTTTTCGCTGTGTTCTTTCATTCAAACACTCTCCCACCCTCAGCTTTCGAGAAGCAGCAGCTTTCGCTCTCCGATTTTAATCAAGCCCCGATGGTCATGCATGTCTAATATTTGTTATTTCCCATACCAGGGGTTAGAAAGAGTTGTAATAGGGCACTGCGGGAGCCTCTTCTCTTTTGTTTAGAGAAGCTTTAACCTCTAGTAGCGCAGATGTAAAAACAAGAGAACAGAGGTTAGGGACGCTACTCGAATGCTCTGCCCTGCTTACATGCATGTCACGCCAACGCTTGGACCTGCTCCTTACGCTAGCCTGCAAGAAGCCTGTAATACTAAACGCTGGTAGCTTTTGACGGGGTTTGCTCTTGCTTTAATCTGACTTCAGTCAAACTGAACACACAAAGAGCTGCTTCTCACTGCCTAGCCCATCTCTTTGGTGGAATAGAGAGCTTCTGTGTGGAAAGAAACATTAGAGGCCCGACAGCAGTAAAGCTCATCATTTGAATGCTAATTCCTCTAGATCCAGCTTCCTTGATCCCAGAATGAAGATCAGATTGGAAGATTCAAGATTGCAGTGTTGGAGAACGTCCACCTCCTGTGGTGTTTCTGCTGACAAAAGCATTTGGTTAAAGATCTCCCTCACATTTCTTTTTCATTTATATATTTATATTCAACAGCTCTAAAAAGGCTTCTCATAGATCCTTAATTTCTTGTATGTACTGTATCTTGAATAAATAGGCAAAAATAGGTATTTTACAAGAGAGTACATTATTTTTGAACATTAAATGGCTAATGGTTCCTTTGGTTTTGAATTGATGCCGTGTTAAATTTCTGCGTTTGCATTAGCTGTGAGATTCTAAGATGGTAGAATCTTGAAATCAGCCATATCAATTTATTTAAGTACTGACAATTTTTGATAAAAGTACAATTAAATAAAACAATTATTTTCACTCAATATGTGTATGCTTTGTATTCTTGATACTCGGCAATACTTTAATATTCACTACATTTTTTATTTCTTTTGTTTATGTTTCTGAATAAATTTAATAAAAAATAAAGTGAAACAGTAATATTATTAATAATATTACTATAAATATAAAAATAATTGGTTTCTATTTTAATATGTTTTAAAATAGAATTATTCCTGTGATGCAAAGCTGAATTTTCAGCATCCTTACTTCAGTCTTTAGTGTTACATGATCCTTCAAAAATCATTCTAATATACTGATTTGCTGTTCAAGAAACATTGCTTATTATCACCAATGCAGAAAACAGTTGTGCTGCATAATATTTTTGTAGAATGTAATTTTTTCGGGGTTCTTTGATGAATAGAAATTTTAAAAGTACACAAAA
>NW_015508084.1:18979-20400 GCF_001515645.1 Sinocyclocheilus grahami | reverse complement strand
GGCAATTACACAGCAGAACTCAAACAAACACATTTCAATGATTATTTGTACAGTGTGTTTCCAGTGGCCAGTATTCTTGCAGTTTCACTTCAGCTTCATCCTCAATGCTCAATTCATGTGCTGTTGTCCTTCATAGTGCTGTCATGCGGCCACAGTCATTTCTATCATGACTGTTCAGCACTTCCCAGAACAAGCCCACAGGTCCATTTCCTTGAACCTCGCTATCAGTGATTTTCTTCAAGCATATGCTGAGATCCAGCAGCCCCTCCAGGACAGCTCCCCTCTCCTCCCAAAGGCCAGGAAGTTGCATTTTAATTGAAGATTAACATAAAGCCATAAATCATAGGCAAACTTCTGTAGAGGCACTAAGATCAGTATTAATGCACAGTGACCCAAAGCAGCAAAATGGAAGTGAACACGGGTAAAGAGAACATGGGTAAACTAAACTTTGATTAGATGTCCCACTAATTTACTGTCTATCTTTAGGAAGGGAATCTAATTTGACAGGCCTATTTTTAAATCCCTGATGTATTTGTATAGTGGTGGTCTATATGAGTGGTAGGGTGATGTAGCTTTGTATGATCTGCTTTACTTGTTGCTGTGTGATATGAACCAGGACTGTGCCCTCTTTGTCTCCTCTTTGGCAGGGTATGATGTACCTGGAGGAGAGGCGGCTGGTGCACAGGGACCTCGCGGCCCGTAATGTCCTGGTGAAATCTCCAAACCACATTAAGATCACTGATTTTGGACTAGCTCGACTGCTGGAAACCGATAAAAAAGAGTACAGTGCGGATGGAGGCAAGGTCAGTGTTTGAAACATGCATCAGAATGCACTACAAGGTAAAAGCAAATCAAATCCAAAGATGATTTATGGAAAATCAGCAGTATTAATTTGTGTTAGCCAGCAGTTTTTCTTGTAAAGAACTTTCTTAAATCCTTTGTGTGAAAGTTTGATGGTTCTCATTGGGACTCTCAGTTAATGTTGCATTTCATACCTTCCCCGAAACAATTAAAGTATTCTTCATTATTATACATCCTTTAATCAAAACTATCTAAATTGTCTTGCTGTATTGATATGGAAATGCTCTTTGCATTACCTTTTTTTTTCCCTACTCTAGATGCCCATTAAGTGGATGGCCCTTGAGTGCATTCACTACAGGAAGTTCACACATCAGAGTGATGTATGGAGCTATGGTGAGACACACACAATGAAGCAAATTTTGTTTTACTACTATTTTTTTTTCTCATCAAATTCATAAAAATACTATTATTTTATAATATTTTACACAATTTTTATCCTTTTACAATATTATTTTTTATTATTTTGTATAATAGTTTTAGTAGTTCAATCTATTATTTTTTTTATTTATGTTTTATGCAATATATATATATGTGTGTGTGTGTGTGTGTGTGTGTGTGTG
>NW_015508084.1:10069-11288 GCF_001515645.1 Sinocyclocheilus grahami | reverse complement strand
TTGAAAACAGTTGTGCTGCTTAATATGTTTGTGGAAACCATGATAGATGGATTTGTTAATGAATATCAAATACAAAAGAACAACATTTATTTGAAACAAATCTTCTGTAACTATTTAAATGTTACTATTTCACTGAAACTTTTGATCAATTTAATGTGTCCTTGTTGAATAAAAAGAAAAGCAAAATGCCCCCAAATTTTTGAACGGTAGTGTAAAAGGGTTTGCAGTTTATATTTTCTCAATACATTGATAAGTGAACCACACTTTACATATTAAACAATGCCTATATGAATACTAATGAGATCATGTTGAACTGGCTGAAATTCTTTAAATGAACCATATTTCATAATTTTACTTCAATCATTAACTTGACATGTAAACTGATGCATGTGGAACCACTGCAGGGAAGCATCTTTTTACACAAATTTAGCATTTTTATGGACTGCCGAGAATCAGAGTGTAAGATTCACACAATTTACAGTAACTCAGTATTCACTATCTACCAAACTGTATATGTACACACCATGTAGTGCGAAGTACAGAATTGTGTACACACTTACAAACATACAACATTTTGTGTGCAGTAAAATGCACTGTATTCCTGAGCCACGAAAGTACAGGCATTTGGAGTGACTGCTCTGTAACAAGTGTGTTCCTCTAAAGAAAAGTGAAAAGTATTTTTGTAGAGTGTTGAAAGATTTATGGGGAGTGTAAATATATAGAGACTGTTGCATCAAGACTTGTTTTAGTCATTTCTTTGCCATGAAACGTTCAGTTCTGTTTAACATGCGCCATCTGTAGTAATGGTCTGACATTGTGTCAGTAACTTTGTATTTGTGACGTTTGATTTGATCTCAAGTGATGTTCTGTTTTCCTCGGGCGTGTTTCTTTGTGTGTCATGCTCTGTTCTGTGGATTTCTTCTCTTGCTGCTTTTATGGTTAGCTGTGGCCCTTTCCTTCTCTCCATAAGTGCCCATTTTCTCTATTTCTTTACCTTTGTTAGTTGTAAATATGACTGTTTAAGACACGACATTAATTATCTACTCCTGTCGACCTAATTTTAAAACAAAATACTGATCTATCTAGAGTGAACTATCTTTATTTATTATATATTTGTTTTGTATGTCTGCATTTGGTTTGATTGCTTTTTATTAGATATGATCCTATGTACATGGTGAGTTAGGAGAGAACTGCTCCACTGAAGCACTTGTGGTATAAT
>NW_015508084.1:0-2416 GCF_001515645.1 Sinocyclocheilus grahami | reverse complement strand
AAGTAAAGATCATTTTCCATGAAGATATTTTGTAAATTTCCTACTAAATATATCAAAACTTCATTTTTGATTAGTAATATGCTAAGGATTTAATTTGGACAACTTTAAAGGCTTTACATTTTTTTGCACCCTCAGATTCCAGATCCTCCCCACCAACGTTATACTGTAAACCACACAAAATTCTGCACCACAAGCATTAACACAGCACATCCTTGTTTTATTATCCTTCTGTTTTGGCATGTTTTGCATGCTTTGCATTGTGCAGGAGTAAAATACATCTTCTGGTGCGGTGAAGTGGAGTGATAGGTGAATGTCAAATAATTCTCAGTAATCATTTTTCACAGATTGTTTATTTATGTGCTATTTACTGAATCAGTTTCAGGTATGAGGAAAAGCCTAAATGTAGAAAAATTTAAACTTTGACAGTGCCTGAGAAAGTTTTGTGTAACCTTAAAGAGAAATGGGATGACACTTTCCTATAAAACTCAAGCTCAGATGTGAGAAATGGGGTCATAAATTGTTTTCATTGATTCTGTCATTGCAATCTTGTAAAACACACTATTTCATAATGGAATTCTTGTACGTAATCCTTGCTCTTTATGTCTGTAGTCTGAAATGGAGAGATGTCCTTTGAGATTTGATAAAAAGTGCAAATATCTTAGAAACAAATAATACTCATGATACAATGTACTGCCACATAAAATATATTTTCATTGAGAAGTGAAGAGCTTAAGTGCCGTTATAGAAATAAGGTGTTTCTCATGATCGTAAAAACATTTTATTTAAAGGTTTATGCGTCTATTTATGTTTTCATTTTATGATTTTTTCTATTTATATGTATAAGGAAAAGTATATATTTCGCAAGGCTATGAATGGCTCCATTTAATCAAGTTTCCATCTGTTTTAAATTACCCTTGGCCTTCTCTTATTTATTTGAAATATTCTTGCTTTTTATATAAAGCATCCCAGTTAATATGTTCATAAAAATTTGCAGAATGCTGTTTAAAATAATCAGGTTTTAGCATGTCACACCACACTTAAAAGTGAACGTCCTTTATATCCAAATATGCTTTAAATATAAACCCACCTAGGAAGTGAATTAAAGAAGAAAAGTTTAACAAATTGTTTGATTAATCCTCTACTTGTGCGCGTGCATATATGAGTGTTTAATCAGTTCATGTTCAGATATGATTTCATTATCGGAAAGATTCATTAGCATGTTTGATGGTTCTGCTCTCTGGGCCACTGCAAGCACCACTTGTACTTAAAATATTTATTTTATTACGATGAGAATTTTCATAAGAACATCTCAGTTCTTGATTGATTGATCAGAGAAGTGCATGAATCAAGCTGAAATAGAAACTTGCAGCAAGTATACTACTATACTTAGGTGACAGTTAATCTATAAAATATGCTGTTTTACCATGTACTGTATGTTTCTTTCTATTTAAATAATACTCAGATTGATGGCAGAAATTGCACACGTTTTTCATACTTTAAAGCAACTTTAAAATTTAAAAAGGTAGAAGTAATAATGACAAAAACCGTGCGCCACTGCACTAATCAAATTTCAGTTGGTGTGTGCCGGTTCAGTGTCTCGCATACACTAATACACCAAAAAAAATGGCCCGAGTTTAAAGCAAAGGGAACACACATTTTATAAAGAACACAATGTTTGTCTTCCATTTTTGTAAATAAGTCTAGGGTGAAAACCAAAAGTACGCACTTTGAGCACTAAAAGCACTTCTTTGCAAAAGTGCTCTGCCCAGAAATATCCTTTGCTGTCTGTTTTCAGATACAGACGGATGCTGGCTTTGTAGTAGGTTGTCAGGACAGTCTGATACGCTGCTGTAGAGGCCCTCATGGCTGTGGGTATTTGATATGCAACATTAAATATAGCTTTCTCTTGCCTGCCTGGTATATGGGAACTCATTGATTTTGGGAAAAACCTGAAGTAGCAACAAACCAGTCCAGTACTATTAATCTTTACTAGTAATCTGAACTATAATTCATCTTACCAGCTTTGTGACAAATGATGAACAGTATTATTTTAGTTTAATTGAGATGTTATTATAGTTATTATTAATATTGTGAATTCATTTTTATATTTGACTGAGATGCTATTATAGGTTTTATTAATATTTTGAATGAATTTTTTCTATTTTAGATCTCACATTTTATTTTATTGCTGATTTTAATTTTAGTTAAAGTTTTAGTCATTTGTTGTGTGTTTAGATTTAGTTGTTTTACTAAACCAAGTGAAGCTACATGAAAATGAGAAATTTGCTTAATTGATAACTAGTTGTAATAAAATAAGCTTATGTGTTGTTTACGTTTTAATTTATTTCAGTTCATGTTTATTTCCTTTCAGGTTTTAGGTTTAGTTAAACAGAACAGAAGTGCATGAAAGAAAAAT
>NW_015508083.1:30980-31480 GCF_001515645.1 Sinocyclocheilus grahami | reverse complement strand
TAATCCCTGGTTTCTGATTTTTCCATTTCTCTTCCTTCTTTTTTCGTCTTTGTCTATGTTTCTCAATCTTCAATTTGTCTCAGCGAATTTAACTATCTAGATGTATCCTTCCTGAATGCTATTGCTTAGTTAAGATGTAATTAAATCTAAATTTAATTACATCTTAACTGTCTATCGAGAGAAGAATCATTAAGGTATTGGGTGCTTTTAGTAACACACTAATCACTAGTGCTGCTATTTGTTCCTAATACCAGATTGATTACCTTGTTTTAATAATAGCAGTCGGCTAATTTTAAATCCATTTACATGTTATGCCCCCTTTTGTTTTGATGTTCTCTCTGAACCTCAAAAGGAACCAGAGACATTTCTATTTTTGATTTGTTTATTTTCAAACATGTGCCCTCATTTTTATGACCTTGTTACAAAAGTCATCTAGACAAACAGTAGAGCATAAATATTATCCTGAGTACCAAATAATAGGCATAATCTGAATAGAAATG
>NW_015508083.1:22211-22794 GCF_001515645.1 Sinocyclocheilus grahami | reverse complement strand
CTACATATATGTTTAAACCGGTTTTAACTTACAGTAAACCCGTTCAGTAATTCTGTAAACAAGTGCAAGAAGTTTATTGTTACATTGACTCTTTAATTGAAGCTTTTAAATACAGATGTGTGTGTGCAGTGTGAAGCAATTTGAATTTAACCTAATCCCTGGTTTCTGATTTTTCCATTTCTCTTCCTTCTTATTTCTCTTCCTTCTTTTTTCTTCTTTGTCTATGTTTCAGCGAATTTAACTATCTAGATGTATCCTTCCTGAATGCTATTGCTTAGTTAAGATGTAATTAAATCTAAATTTAATTACATCTTAACTGTCTATCGAGAGAAGAATCATTAAGGTATTGGGTGCTTTTAGTAACACACTAATCACTAGTGCTGCTATTTGTTCCTAATACCAGATTGATTACCTTGTTTTAATAATAGCAGTCGGCTAATTTTAAATCCATTTACATGTTATGCCCCCTTTTGTTTTGATGTTCTCTCTGAACCTCAAATCAAAAATAGAAATGTCTCTGGTTCCTTTTGAGGTTCAGAGAGAACATCAAGGGGGCATAACATGTAAATGGATTTAAAATTAG
>NW_015508083.1:17134-21868 GCF_001515645.1 Sinocyclocheilus grahami | reverse complement strand
TTTTTTAGTCCTTGATACAAAGAAAGCTTTGTTGTCTCCTGATTGGATTAGTTCAGACCTCATGATGGCTGATAGGGGCATATCAGTGTCTATATGGATAGGAATCCCTACAAAGCGAACTATCAAATTAATCAGATTAGTTTGATAGATAATATCAGAAATATGGTGGGAATTAAGTTATATTTTATCACTTTAAACAACAGAGAGCGATAGTAAGATAGAGATTAAACAGAAAAGCAAAGCTACATGGAGCTACAATCGCAAACCACTCAGCAGCATGGCAGACAGGGAACGGAAGTCCCCCTTAGATGGTGTTATCTCAAGTGCCACATAAATTGTTTGATGAGGGCAGTGTTTCTAGCTCTGAAACATTTCCACAGCTGAAGGGCTACAACGTGTTGGTCAGAACAGACAACCAGGGATCTTACACCTTCCAAATACAAATTCCAGTACTTTTCAAGCATTTTCAAGGTGCATTTTTAAACTTTTCCAGCACTTTACAACTGTGGTATATTACATATTTGCATATATACCTATTTATGTTAAATCAGTTGTTATTGAGCTATTTTAAATGTCATAGCATTTGTGATGACATTCTGCAGAAGAGTGACAAATTAAAGGAAAACATGTTTCATAGTTTCAAATATACCGTCTCGACTGCATAATATATGCAACATTATATGCTGAGAAAATCATTATTGTTGATTGCTCTTGGTATTGTAATAATGTTTATTAATGTCAATTAATAGAATGCATGAACGAACATTTTTGTGTGTGGGGAAACAACATCATTGACATTAACTGGACCCAGCTTACTGCCCAGTTGGTCGAGGCACATTGTTTGGCTTTGCCTCTAGTGCAGGGGTGTCAAACAGTTTCGTTCCAACCGTGCTCCAACACACAAACCATGCAGTTTTCAAATAAGCCTGAAGGACTTGATTAGTTGGATCAGGTGTGTTTCATTAGGGATGAAGCTAATCTCTGCAGAGCTGTGGCCCTCCAGGAACTGAGTTTGAAACCCCTGCCCTAGTGATTAGGGCCCACTCTATTTAGGGTGCTTTCACACCTGGCCCGTTGTTTCGGAACCTGGCATATTTCCCCCCTTAGCTCGGTTCGTTTGGGCATATGTGAACACGGCAATTGGGCTCGGATCCGCGCCAAAACAATCAGTCTGAGATCGCATGAATGAGGTGGTCACGGCTCGATAGAAAATGAACTCTGGAGTGATTCGATTGTAGTGAGAAAGCAATCCGATCCAACGGACCAATGAAGCAGGCTATATCACAATGCATGATGGGTAATTACATAAGTTCCATGAAAAGCATTAGCTTTGTTGTTTTGGTAAAACCTCAAAATTACCCTGTAAATGTCTGTGGGTGAGCACGTCTTCGCCATTTAAAATCAAAGCGCACTTTTTTCATTTTATAATGCCGTCTTATTGCTCTTCTTCATAGTAGGTGCATTTTAAAAATGTTTTCCCGATGAATCCTGGACTCCTGCTCAAAATAATAATAATTTGTTACATTTATATAGTGTTTTTCTGGGTACTCAAAGCGCTTTACATGAAAGCGGGGGAAACTCATCAACCACCACCAGTGTGCAGCATCCACCTGGATGATGCGACGGCAGCCATAGTGCGCCAGAACGCCCACCACACACTAGCTTATTGGTGGAGAGGAGACAGAGTTATGAAGTCAATCAGTGTATGGGGATGATTAGGAGGCCATGATGGTCAGAGGCCAATGGGCAAATTTGGCCAGGATGCTGGGGTTATACCCCTACTCTTTTTCGAAAGACCTCCTGGGTTTTTTAATGACCACAGAGAGTCAGGACCTCAGTTTAACGTCTCATCCGAAGGACGGTGCTTTTTACAGTATAGTGTCCCCGTCACTATACTGGGGTGTTAGGACCCACACAGACTGCAGGGTGAGCCCCCCCTGCTGGCCTCACTAACACCTCTTCCAGCAGCAACCTAGTTTTCTCAGGAGGTCTCCCATCCAGGTACTGAATGGGTTCGGCCCTGCTTAGCTTCAGTGGGCAACCAGTCTTGGGCTACAGGGTGACATGGCTGCTGGCCTGAAAATTAATAAATTAATATAACGACAGCTACAAAAAACTCCAACAATAAGCCCGCAAAGCTGTTGTCGTTCCATCCTGATGGATGACATGCATGACAGCTAAGTGGAATTCCGAAAAATAAACTGTTGAATTTTGACCAATGAGAGTGACTTGCATGTGACTTGTATTAACAAATTTGGTCCGTTTAGAAACTTTGCCGTGTGAAAGTGAACCGCACCAAGAATAAAAAGCAACATTGTAATAATTTTAATCCCTGCATTGGAACAAAGCAATCTATCTACAGGTGTGAAAGCACCCTTAGGGTCTCACATCTTGCAAAGCCCTGGCTAGGGGTGCACCATTACAAGGTGTTTGTTTTGTGACAGGATGGTCCTCTTCACATATATTCATCAGGTTCTACAGTCTTGATGTAGATTAGACCCCAGAATCTAGATTCCTTCAGGGGTAATCTGAATTAAAGTTTGTGCCTAAACGCAGACTTGTGGCCAGGCTTGATTGCCTTGGGCATGGAGAAGTTGGAATGGTTCCCTGAGAGGGGAAGAGATGCTGTGTCACCTTGCCACTCCTCAACTATGCCTGTGCGCAGTGGCAGAGCTAGAGTTTTATACATGAGGTGGCCAAGGCTAATTCAGGTGGTCCATATACGGAAAAATCGGTGTATAACTCCAACCTGGCATACCAACCTCAAACCTCTATTACTTCACATTACCCCACATTAACTATACATTCCTACCATAACTTCAAATGTTATTTTAAAAATGCTATTATGCAAAAATCACTTTTATAAGGTGTTTGAACAAAGTTGTATGGCTGTAGTATGCAAAAAACAAACTGCTTATAATACTAAAAATCCACCCGCTAATTTTTTTTATAATTCCAATAAATTATAAACAGTCTCTCCAAACGACTGGTTTCAGATTATCCCTCTTTACAAGTTACTGACAGGAAAAAGCCTCACCCATTTGTGACGCTCTCTGCCCTATTAGCATAGACACAGGCCTGAGTGAGAAGCAAAGGTCCGCCATTACCGTTTTCTTGCTGTAACGTTAGCTGTTGGAGATATACAATGTCCGCGCTAAAGAGACATTACAAGTATTGTGTTTTGGGATGCACTAACGAACATAGGAGTCTCCGTAGACTCCCTCCCGCTGAGCTGCTGAGGACACTGTGGTAAAATTTCATTTTCGAAGGAAATGTCCTGGAAAAAAAGTCCCTTATATGTTTAGGGATTAATAGATGCAAGATGCAAGATGGCGCCGCACATGGCAGCCATGGTGCTTGGCTCACCAGTTGCTGAGCGAATCATTGGTATAACCCTCCCTGCTCTCCAAGGACTGTACTTATCCAGTGTGAGCAAAAGGGCTAGCAAAATCATTCTGGACCCTCACATCCAGCACACTCCCTCTTTGAACTGTTGCCATCTGGTCGACGCTACAGAGCACTGAGCAGCAGAATGGCCAGGCACAGGAACAGTTTCTTCCCTCAGGCAGTCCATCTCATGAACACTTGACAATAAACGGGGAACACACAACACTATTATACATGTATTTATTTAACACACATACTTTTACATTTCAAATTTGCACCTAACATACCTGTACATACTAAATTGTCTATTTTGTATATTTGTATATTATTCTTTTTATTATCTGTGTCTTGTCTTGTCACTGTCATTCTGTTGCACTGTGGAGCTTCTGTCACTAAAACAAATTCCTCGTATGTGTAAACATACCTGGCAATAAAGCTCATTCTGATTCTGAATCTGATATGCTTTTACTATATCTGCGTCACGTATGTAGATGAGACTCTTATCATAGTATTTGATGACATATGTGCGCGAAATGCATGTACAGCTGTAGCATAGATTTTCATTGAGAGGAGGAGGATGTGGAGGGGGTAGTAATTAGAATCTCTGGATCGAGTTCACAGTAGGTGGAGGTAATGCGTGAAATTGGTGCGATCCCCCAAAAAAAGGGAAGAAGAAGAAGAAAAATTGCGCATACATGTCAGAAGGGTATGAAACATGGTGGGAGGCTGGGAGCCTTCTTCAAAAGGTTTTTAAAGAAAACATTCCAGGATTTTTCTCCATATACTGGAATGTTTTCCTCAAAAACCTTAATTTCTTTGCGACTGAAGAAAGAAAAATTCATGAACGTCTTGGATGACATGGGGGGGTGAGTAAATTATCAGGACATTTTTATTCTGGAAGTGAACTATATCCTTTAAAGACTCGAGACTTGACTTTGGACTCCAGCTTGAAAGACTTTAGATGAACTTACTCGGACTTCAGATGAAAGGCTTGTGGAAATGTCTGATTGCAACAATGCTACGTTTACATGCAACCAAATAATCCATTTGTAATTGGATTGACGGCTCAGTTGGACTGAAAAACCTTGATGTAAACACCTTGATCGATCCGATAGAGCTCGATCGGAATTAAATTTCGATCGGATTGAAGGGGATGGTTTATTCCTTTTCTAATACGATTGAGAGTGCATGTAAACACTCGATCGGATTGAACCCTGAAACTGAAAGAACTACTAAATGTAGCCACTAGGTGCGGGAGGATTCTGTAGTTCTTACTTTCACACATTCAAATTTACCATGTTGATGATAAAAACGTGAGAACCAATGAGGTTTGTGTTCCGTTTTTTT
>NW_015508083.1:5961-9784 GCF_001515645.1 Sinocyclocheilus grahami | reverse complement strand
CCTCACATCCAGCACACTCCCTCTTTGAACTGTTGCCATCTGGTCGACGCTACAGAGCACTGAGCAGCAGAATGGCCAGGCACAGGAACAGTTTCTTCCCTCAGGCAGTCCATCTCATGAACACTTGACAATAAACGGGGAACACACAACACTATTATACATGTATTTATTTAACACACATACTTTTACATTTCAAATTTGCACCTAACATACCTGTACATACTAAATTGTCTATTTTGTATATTTGTATATTATTCTTTTTATTATCTGTGTCTTGTCTTGTCACTGTCATTCTGTTGCACTGTGGAGCTTCTGTCACTAAAACAAATTCCTCGTATGTGTAAACATACCTGGCAATAAAGCTCATTCTGATTCTGATTCTAATTCTGAATACCAATGCAACGTGCGTGAACGTCAGCTCCAGATAAAGTAAGTATCACGTGTTTGTTTTCCAAATTGCCTTTCTGAAAGAGCTTCTTGGCACTCTGTAAGGCTAATGTTGCTAAAGCTATACCTGTTTTTACTGATGCTGCCTTCACAGGCTACCAGAATGATCATAAATAGGAATGTGGTAGTTAAAAATTGCATATGAAAGCAATGTGAAGTTGACCTCTTGAATTTGTCGAGCTCATAATCACATGTGCAGTGAATTTGCTTTCGCCAACCTATGGAGGCAAAATAGTGTAGTGATGGGTACTCACGTCACCAATGACGTTATGGCTTGTGGATCACATGTCACTTAAGGTGTGGTTATGAGTACATCACATAAGAAAGATTGACACAAGTGTAACAAATAGATTTTATTAACAAAAAATAGACAAGAGTAATCAACAACTGCTAAATGAATACCATGAATGAAAAAGGAATAAAGTGCATAAGATGCAAGTTATTATGTTGGGTGTTGCTATGTCAGAGCTACGTTATCTGTAAAAATAAACTGTTGCTACTCTGAAACAAATAAGGCAAAGAACCTTATTAATTCAATTCAATTCAAGTTTATTTGTATAGTGCTTTTCACAATACAAATCGTTGCAAAGCAGCTTTACAGAAAATTACGTTTCTACAGTATATTTAGTAGTATGTTTTGAATGTTTTATACTCGGCCATTGGCATTCGCGATCGTCTGATGTGTAAAAGTATCAAGTAAGCTGTAAATAAGTGATCCATCAACAGACATATACGCGTGTCCTTTCTTATCAGTGATGCAATTTATTATCAGCTATGCATCTTCTGGTAATTGCTAACAACTGTTTAAATTTTCGTTTAGGACTGTGGCTGCATCACTGGCATATTTGCACTAGAAAGGCACGCGAGTGTTCACTGGAAAATCATACTGAGTAAGTGCACAGTATAGTAATTGTACTTTTATTATGCCTATGGTAATATTATTTGTGGTTGATAGTGTTAAAATGTAGTTTCTTTGTTATTGGCACTGTGGGGGAAAAATGGTAACAATTGTTTATAAAATTCTTTTAGGACTGAATACACCACTCTTGCCTTCACCTGCATCTCGCACAGGAAGGGAACGCTCGTTCAGTTTTCAACTCCATTCAGAATCTTAGAGTAAGTGTGCATTCACTATTTTACAGATGTTACTTTCATTTGATTTATTTGCTGTATGGTAAACTATGTTTGCTATGTGGTAATTGTGTTCTTTGTTTCAATAAATTAGTACTAGTATCAGTGAACATCTCAATAATGTTAATAATGTAGTTTGCGTAATCAGCATGCTTACTTTTTTATTTCAGATGTGAGAATAACAGTGTAAAAGAACCTGTTGCAAAGAGAGCCAAAGCAAAGCAGCCCACTCTGTCATGGAAAACAGAGACTGATGTTGACATGTTCCACAGACCCTGAGATTCCTGCCTGCACAGGAACCTGGACCACAGCTAAGACCATGTGATGCACACACTCCCATGAGTCTCTACAAAATGTTATTCAAGTTTCCTGCTGCTATTTTGGATATTGCACCCATGCAATATTGACTCTTGTGTTGACTCTTGTGTTGTTTTTTATTTATTTATTGTTCCTGATAAACTGTTTAACTGCACTTGCAAGTGAATCTCAAGTTATTTTATGTGATAGTTATATGTATTCTAAATAAACTACAAACAAAAAATATATAAATTTATTTTTTCCTTACATTCTTTCTTGTAGCAATTCCCTCTCAGTCACACACCTGACTGAAAGGCTCATTATGCAGCTCATTATGTGGGCCATTGTCTTCTCAGGTGTGAATCACAGCATTATGCATGATCATTCATGCCTACTCGCATATACCTTTTCTACACACAAAGTGTCTTAGAAAATTTAAATCAATATATTGTTTTCTGTAAATGAGTAAGATGATTGTCACATCATTTTGAAGCAAAAACTCTAGACTTCAAGATCCAGTTCTCAAAAGTATTGTGAACAACTGTTTTGTATGTGTTTTATGGCCTTATTTCAGTGACTTTAAAATTTTAGTTTTTCACTAAGCACGCATAAATGTTGTTCTCTCAAAAACACAATCACGTACATACATTCTGCTCACATATTATTGTAGCCCAGTTTGTGCTGATTACAGTGTTATTAAACTTTAGACATTAAAATGTTTGTAAGCAACTGAAAAAAGCACAAATGTCAGGGCATGTCAAAATTTTCCAGGGTCCCAAAATACCCTCGGACCGCAGAGATTTAAAATAATATTTAATTGACTTTTTTATGTAATATTGATGAAAGAATACATAGTATAATTTTGTTTTTTTTAATGCAAATTTATTCTTTGTTATACAAAATATGTTTGATTATTTCTTAGGGACGTAAAAGGCACCGATTTCGTGGAATGACCTTTAAAGAAACAACTACAGGAACTTGTTTTATCTGTTCTCATTTTTATAGACTAGATTCTCATGAATATTACTTGAATAAAGGCTATTATTATTATTATTATTATTATATGTTCAGCAGAGGCAAGTTTTAGAAAGGAGGTTAAGTGAAAATGTCTCAGGTTACTTATGTAACCATGGTTCCCTGAGTAGGGAACGAGACACTGCATCCTCTAGGGGTCGCTACAGGGAACGCCTCGTCATGACCCGTGTCTGAAGCATACATTGAAAAAACACCAACTCGTTGGCCGGCGACAGCTATGACGTCACTACCGGTGTGACTATAGTATAAATAGGCGCCGTGAGCACACATCATTCACTTCTTCGTCTGAAGCTTGCGTCCGCAGCATGGCAAGAAACCTAGAGGACGCAGTGTCTCGTTCCCAACTCAGGGAACCATGGTTACATAAGAGGACAGCCCATGGAGCGAGGAATCCAACTCCTCAGAGAGGATTAATGCTCGAAAGAAACACCATACTCACAATAACCCTCAATGGTGAGGGGAGCGATGCTTCCAGAGTGTGTCGACAGAGACACACTAGTTGAGTGGAGCCAAAGGTACCGGGGTCTAACCAACTCAGAGAAAGGGAACGAGATACTTTTTTTTTTTAAAGATTTTAGAAAAGTGGGCAAAGCATAACGTGCACACTTACCAGCTATGTGGATTTTAGAAAGTGCGCAAAGCATAACGTGCACACTTACCACTTATGTGGATTTGTAGAAAAGTGCGCAAAGCTTAACGTGTGCACTTACCATAGTATTTGGATTTTAGAGTTTTCCGAGCATCTGTTTACAGATACCCGAACGTATTGGGCCAAACGGAAGAGGCAAGCTCAAATACAACCCTCAAAGGTGAGGGGAGCACTGCCCGAGACAGCATTTACACAGGAAGGTTCTCGTAATGCCACCTATACCTCCCGCTCGATGCCTCAGCAAGAGGGGATATCCTGGTGATC
>NW_015508083.1:5190-5790 GCF_001515645.1 Sinocyclocheilus grahami | reverse complement strand
GTGCACACTTACCACTTATGTGGATTTGTAGAAAAGTGCGCAAAGCTTAACGTGCTGCACTTATTTTAGAGTTTTCCAAGCATCTGTTTACAGATACCTGGAAGTACTGGGCCAAACGGGAGAGGCAAGCTCAAATACAACCCTCAAATGTGAGGGGAGCATTGCCCGAGACGGCATTTACACAGGAAGGTTCTCGTAATGCCACCTATGCCTCCCGCTCGATGCCTCAGCAAGAGGGGATATCCTGGTGATCGGGAAACCCCTCAGGGCGACCCAGATACGGTAGACCAGTCAGGGTAGCATGAAAGCGTAACCCCAGCCTGGACGTCCAGGAAATTTTTGCAGTGACGTACCAGGGGCTTGATGATCATGAAGGCTCCCGCAGAAGCCTGAGTTATGGCCGCATGATCTAGGAAGTATGAAGCCGAAACCCGTCTTTTCTTACCGTCTGGACATATATCGACGAGTGAAATAAACACTGCAAGTCGAGCACCCGGTTTCTGAACCCAGCAGAGGGGGTGCCCATCGCGGACCTGCCCTAGAAAGGGACAGAAACACACAGGTCCCTGCAAAGAAACTAGCAGAAGGGTTATACACACA
>NW_015508083.1:1685-4688 GCF_001515645.1 Sinocyclocheilus grahami | reverse complement strand
GCCAGATCCACCTGCAATCCCCACGAGCTCATTCCCTTCCGTGCCTCAGTAGCAGTGGGTCCTGAATCGCGTGAAGCAAATGGCTGCCCCTCTTTCCTCGAAAAAAGAGACAAACGAGAGCGGAGCTTTTCCCTTGGAGAAAACGCCCGCAGTGCACGCCGGTTGCCCCCTCAGAGGCATCGCGTGCACGCTCTTCGCCCAAACAAATAATGCATAGATTGTGTGTGTCATCAGATGTTAAACAACGTCAACACGGATGCACACATCCTTAAACGGTTTGCTAGTGCTTGCCATAATGAGATGAATAGAGAGAATGCACAAACAAAACAGTCAATGAAGACGAAGAAGAGAATGATGTGTGCTCCCGGCACCTATTTATACTATAGTCGCACCGGTAGTGACGTCATGGCTGTCGCCGGCCAACAAGTTGGTGTTTTTTCAATGTATGCTTCAGGCACGGGTCACGACGAGGCATTCCCCGTAGCGACCCCTAGAGGACGCAGTTCGAAGTTCCCATGAAAGGGAACTCTGAGTATCTTAACCCTGAAATGAGGGAAACTCTTGGTTTTCCATTTCAGAATGGGAGGTATGTCAAACTTGAGAAAGCAGGGTGAGCCAACTCGTTTCTGAAAGAGATGGAACTTATACTGTGAACTTACTCTGTGTACCTATCCTGGTTGGGAGCAGGTTTTCTTTGGTAAACCCAGAGTTTTTAGCTGCTCTAAAACTGATAACTAAGAATCAGCTAAAACCAGCCTAAGCTGGTTGGCTGGTCTTAGCTGGTTTAAGCTGGTCTCCCAGCCTGGCTAAACTGGCCAAGCTGGTCTCCCAGCTAAGACCAGCTAAAGAAGTGGTCAAAGCCCCTCTTAAACCAGCATGCTGACCAGTTAGGAGCAGGCTGAATGACCAGCTTAAACCAGTCTGTTTAGCTTAGGCTGTTTTTTCAGTATTGAGGGTAAGTCAACACAGAGTTCAAGTTTTAACTTGGTTGAAGCTCATAATTGAAACGGACCCCAGGTCTTAAAATAAAATTGAAGAATTTAAAATATTTTCAGCTTCATGAACATCAACATTATTTGAATTGTCCTGTTTATATATATATGCAGCAACTGACACTTTTATGTAGAATGGGTTTACTTTTATTAAAACTTTAACTTTTTAATTTTAACTTTAATTTTAACTTTTCTTTTTGTTAAGCTCATATTAAAAACTTGGAAATTGTTTAACTTGCCTTCATTTATTTCTCCTATACTCATCAAATGCTTTACATTTGCTTTAAACTTTTCAAGGAGTGACATGAATAAACAAAAACATAAACCAAATTACTCCAATTACAACTGTCCCAAAGTTGTGCTCTCATTTCAGTTAATCTATGTTTACTGAGGAGAAGAGTGTGTCCGAGCTTAAAGGGGTCATAGGATGCCCATTTTCCGCAAGTTGATATGATTCTTTAGGGTCTTAATGAAAAGTCTGTAACATAGTTTGGTTAAAATTTCTCAATGGTAGTGTAAAAAACACTTTTTTTACCCTGTCAAAAACATACCTTTTCAGAGCATGCAGATTTGTAGCATGTTAATGAGCTCTGCTGACCCCCCCCCTCTCTTCCGAGCCGCTCTCAGAGACACTGTTTACTTTAGCTGCATTCATCGTGAAACTTGCTAATTAGCACATTATTAGGAAAGACAATTTGCAAAGATTCGTTAAAAAAAACCTTACACACTTCTTCTGTAGGTGAAGCTAGATCACGAATGATTCGCCCGAACATAGATACATTTATGTAGATCGGGGATGCATTCCCTTCAAAAATAAACAATCCACTGTGTCTTCAGCGGCTCAGATGTCGGGAGTAAACAACGACTGCTATGTTCATTATTACATCCAACAACAGAAGACCTCAATCGCTTATGAGTCATTCTTGTCTACATCTGCTCCGGCGGTGAAACAATGGCGAACTGATGACAGCTCACTCAGGGCGGGTCTAAGGTAAGACACCAGTCCAGTCTGTGCTGAAACGCTACTGTCAATCAAACTATCATGGGAGGGGCCTGTCTGTGTGACATCACACAGACAGGCATCTGAAATCAACTCGATTTGAGAAAGGATTTTAGTAGATTAACAAAAAACCACTGGGTGGATTTTTATCATTTTAGGGTGGTTGTGTACACACACTGCCAACACACATTTCAGTTCAACCAACTTGTAAAAGTGCATGTAGCATTATGTGACCCCTTTAAGATAAATGAGACACGTGACCTGTGAAGAAAATAAAGAAAAATCTCAGTGAAGGTGAAGTAAACAAATGAGTCTTATCCTCCATTAAATGACTGGAGTATTTTATAGAGAAGCCACAACAATGTTATGTAAATAAATTGTATAGAGAGCTTGTATCAGGATATATTTTTAATTCATGCAAAATATTTGAAATCAACTTATTTAAATTGGAATTCACAAAAAAGCTTATTGTTTTAAAAGGCAATACAAATATGACATACTGTATAATACTAATGACAGTTGATTAGAATGCAAATATCAGTCCCACTAATAAGTTTATTGTTGATCTAATTAATCTAAATTCATTAAAGGAGTTCTGTTTTCTGTAAACAGTAACATTAGACACACAGTTCAGGTGTTTTGAATTATGTTCTGATATTAAAAAGTATCCTTTAAAACTGAAAGTAAAAACTTGTGGTAGCTGTGATTCTGATTCTGATGCCAAACATGCCATAATTCTAAAACATTCCATATGAGGAGTGTCATAGAAAACTGAAACTCAAAGACATATTGTTCTACTAATAACAAAAGTCTGACGAGCAGAAAAGTGTACGAGCAGGTTTAGTCAACACACTAGTCTCTTCAACTATCAACCACATACCTGTCTACAGATAAATAAAATATTAGATCTTTATTCATATATTTTTCTTTTTGTGTGAATTCTATGATATATATATATATATATATATATATATATATATATATATAGTAGGGGTTTTCAGCTCTAAAAAG
>NW_015508083.1:0-626 GCF_001515645.1 Sinocyclocheilus grahami | reverse complement strand
AAGCGACAGCCCGACCTGCTGCTGCTGCGTATGCCCTGGCATCCGAGCGAGATGTCAAGGAGGGGAGTCTTAGAGGACGTCTCACCCATAGAGCGATAGCTGGCCAGCGTCTCTCTATAGGGGCATCTTCTCATAACCGCTTTCGCGCATTGCCTCGATGTTGGCATAACTCGTATGCTGGAATCGATGGATGCATGAGGAAAAAACGGCCTCTTCCATTCCTTCTCAATCTTTATATGGAAAACAGGAAGAAAGGAAGGCTGACCTGAGCTGGAGGGTTATGGCCAGAAAAATAACGTTCATCGAGATACTCGCGACGTCACTTTCTTCACCCGCTTCATGGCAAGTAAAGCCTCACCGTGGCGCGATCCATAATTCCCAAAAGCTCATCATACACAGGGCAGGAGGATTGGGAAGGCTCAGCCTCAGCTTCTTTGCCCTTCTCAGACATTTCCTGCTTTTTTTGCTGGGCTGATCCCAGCAGAGCACTGGCCCCTGAATCAAACAATGTTAATGAAATAACATCATCCTCCAGCGGCTCACTCTCGTGCACAGCCGACGATCGCGAAAGGGATACCCCCCTTCAAACTCATTGGCCAGATCCACCTGCAATCCCCACGAGCTCA
>NW_015508082.1:30067-31493 GCF_001515645.1 Sinocyclocheilus grahami | reverse complement strand
AGGGCTTTGTGAGAGGGAATCTGATTGGAGATAAGGCAAAACCACAGGCAACGTCAAAACTCCTAGTGCTGAAAAGCAAAAGAGAGAGGACAAGGTGAATGAGGGAAAACCGGCCGAGAAGAGGTGGCTGATAAATGAGGCCTGACACGTATCGACAGGCTGCATTTACAGCGGCTCTTGTTAGGTGTGACACATCAAGACCTGCAGCTACACAGAGAGAAATCTCTGAAATAAGTCAGAGGGTACTTAGAGAGACGGGAACGCTGGCCCTCAAAATACAGCAATTTGTCTTAGTTAAGCTTTCGAGTGAGACTATTAATACTGAATTATATTAGGGCCAGATGAGCGCCTCGCCCTTTTTTTTAATCATGTTTCCAAGAGATGAGACTAATTTACTCTTATGATGACGGAGCTTGTCAAGACAGTTGAGTGAAAGCTCAGTTAAGAGAGCGCTAGTCTGGAGACCTTCTCCATAAAACAAGATCAATACAAATAAGATGTGCAAATCTGGCAAACCTCCTTTTGCATCAGCTGTCTTACTATGAGACTCTTTCTGTGAGGATGATGATTGTGAGGCTTTACAATAAGATTTGAATATTCTGTTTGAATCAAATTTTAGATATGTGATTTTAGCACTTCTCATTCTCTTGCACATTCTCTTGAAAAATAGCCAATGAAATTGCAAGAGAGCACTGTTGCTTGCTTACTAATTGGGACCATGCACACACCTGCCGATTGGTCAGGCAGATGTCAATGAAAATCAAATAAAATAAAAAATACAAATAAAAACAAATATAATAAATAAATAAAAATACAAATAAGAAAATAAGAATAATAATACAAAATAACATTAAAATTCAATTAAAAAAATATAAAATATGAAAGAATAGAAATAATAAAAATATAAAATACATAATAAATAATAAAAAATAAAATAAAAACATATTTATACATGTATACATACTGTATATATATATAAAAATAAAATAAAAAATACAAATAAAAACAAATATAATAAATAAATAAAAATACAAATAAGAAAATATATATATATATATATATATATGAATATGGAAAATAAAAGATACACACACACATATAAATCCTACTCTCTTCTACATTGTTTTCAATAAAGGTAAAAACACTAACTTTTTTTATAAAAATAAGAATAAAAAATAAATAAAATCTTTAACAAATTGCAATACATAATTTTAAATATAATTAAAATAAAATACATAAAGTACAAATTAAAATAAAAAATGCAAAATAGCTATTTTTAAGGTAACTTGCCTCCACTCACATGCAACTCTTAAAGGGGATAACGGATGAAATGTTTCACTTTTTTAGCTTTTTTGCATTTAGTTAGGTTTCTGGCATGTCCGCCAGCTCAGAAAAGCTGAAAAGAAAACATGCAGCCAGTTTGTTA
>NW_015508082.1:20010-29906 GCF_001515645.1 Sinocyclocheilus grahami | reverse complement strand
TTGGATAATGCATAAAGAAAATAGGCCATATGCAGTGTATACCGTGCAGTGTTCAGTAAGTTAGTGTTCCATTCTCAATATATCCTCAATCCAGCAAGAGATAAACTTTGGCTGAGGCTATCAAAGGTAAATGTAAGAAAGAATCTGCACTTGAACTTGATCAGAATTGCAGTACTGTGAAGCTCGCATTGGGACGGCATGATGGAGGTTAGACCTCGGCTGCTCTTAAATTATGTATGTTCAGAGGGGTTTTTGGAGAGAGCACTCCTGTCCAGCTTTCAGCACAATCTAATGACTCCTTGAGGGAACCAGTGCACCTTTCCTTTGTTGTCCCACATCCCCGAGAGCAGCCCCAGTTAAGAACAGCTGCATTTGCCCTTTTCAGAGGGACTTGATTTGAGCTCTAGGCCTACAGGCTGTTCCGACCTCGGGAATGAGGATGGAGAGACTGACTACATAGTTAGCCTCTGCTCGCCCTGGGCATTTCAGCACAAGCGGGGAGGTGAAGGATGGGTTAAAATCAGGGCTGTGTCCCTCTCTCTGTCTCGTCACGCCAGTGTGAGGTCAAAATGCCGCAGGGATTTCTGCTCACTTGCCTGATAATTATGTACTGCACAGCGCGTCCTGGCTGCAGAACAGGCCAGGTCACAATACAATCTGGCATCTTCCCAATACAGAGGCACACACACACACACACACGCACACACAAAGCAGTCCCAAGAAGTGTTTGGACACTGTAGCAGCACTTAATATATGAATATTATCACATCAGATTAACATTTTAAAGAAATATAGCACAATTAAAACATTTCACAAAAAGATTTTCATATGGACGCATGGTTCTACCACGTAGTAAAAATAAATAAATAACTAAATAAAAATTTAAAATTAAATGGTGACTATTTATTATTTCAAATTCTCACATGTATTTCTTACATTTGTTTATTATTATTTTAATTTAAAATAAAATAACATTGCCACCAATTGGTTAAAATAAAAAAGGCTTCCACAGGCTTCAAATTATAAAAGAAAATAAATAAATTGAGTAGAAATGTGGTTATTCTACTAGGACACCTGTAAGACTTTACACACATCGACATTGACAACAAAACAAAACAATACCAAATGAAACCAAATTAGATCAAATAAAACCAAACCAAAAGAAACCAAGCAAACGAAACTGAATGAAACCAAACCAAACCAAACAAATCCCAACCAAACCAAAATCCAACCCAAAAAATCAAACCAAACCTTCACATTTGACACCAATTGTTTAAAAGAAAAGTTAGTTCTGAGACAAGCTTTAGTATACATCTGTTTGGAGTTGCCACTTGATTCAGTGTTTTATTAAGCGTGACTTAAAGGGGTCCTATTATGCTCTTTTACAAAGTCTTGATTTTGTTTTGGGGGTGTACTAGAACAGGCTCTCATACCAAGTTGTTTGAAAAACATTCTTACATCTTTCCCAGGTGTTCCCGCAGGAACGGGCTCTCCAGCTGCTGCCTTTTCACCCTTACAATCAGAGTAATGATACACAACATCACAACACACACTGAAACGACAGCTCCATGGCAAAAGAAGTGACGTTTAGCAGAGTTGTGGCTTTGCAGTCTGAATGGAGTGTGATGAGACACAAAGACTGGGTGACACAAAATACCAAGACAATAAACAGACAATTCATGAGATTAATAGAAGAATCTGATCAATATTTCATGTGCAGTGCCTTCACCACTTGCAGACAACAACAAACATCCTGCGAAACTAGTGTAGTTTGATTCATACAAGCTGGTTCTTTTAGTCAAAAAGAACTCTGGAGTTATTGGACTGAATTGGTAAAAAAAAAAGACTCTTGAATCAGATTTAAATACATAAATTAGCAGTTTGAATCATTTAAATGACTAAAATAACTCATTCAGGATGGTTCTTGACTTGAACTGAATCTTGAAAAGTGTTACTGTGTTACATAAACAGCTCAGGACAATCAGTGAAATGACTGATTGTTTATATAGGACTCAACAATAAAATTATATATAATAGAAATATGTGTGTGTGTGTGTGTAAATTTCTTTGAAGAATCGATAAAAATATAAAACATATTCTGGGTTTTTCCAACACATTTTTGTAGACTACATAATTTCAGTGTTTTCAGTATTAATATTGAACACAATCAAAGTAAAGAAAAAACATTGAATAAGAGGGTGTCCAAACTTTTGACTGGTAGTGTATATATAATAGCTGTATTCCAAGCAATTAACTTCACAAGTCACACTTTTACCACGAAATGATGGCAGTCATGCCAAAACATTATTGATAAATTTGTAATTCCCGTTCTAATTCATGACAAACACCATCATAAATTATCCTTGCAATTTAGACAAAAACATTACCTAATTTTATTTAGCTGACAAACATAAAAAACCCCTAAAGGTTTAAGACATAAAAATGCATGTAAATTATTGAAAAGGTACAGTTTAGATGGCCAAATTGTATGGTGTGTAGTTAAAGGAATCTGAACCATAACGTTCATAAAGCTTCATGTTCTGTAAAGTGTATGTAATATAGCCTGAACTAAATTAGGGTATTGTGTATCCTATATCTGTTTGCACCAGCTTTGATTATGTACTTTTTAACACTAGGAACGATGAACAAATATCTACATGTAGATGCAACAAAATCAGTGCAAATGCACATAAGCGGTCTGGATATTTGCAATGAACATACTGTACAAAACAAGGCTACTGCTCAATTAATGTGTGATTTGAAAGCACTTCATAGTTAAGCAAAGCATGGAAACTCAAAAGTTCTGACTTTTCAACATCAAGGGCAATCATATTTAATGAGGGAAACTTGAAAAATGTCTCCATTGTGTTAAGAAAATGCAGCAGATTTTCAAACAGCAGTTGACAGTAGCTTTGTTAAAGAGAGTTATCTGTTCTCCCGTATCCATTCAAGCACGCTTTTTTCAGAGAAAGGAACTTGAAAGTCTTGGCCGATGCTATCTATAATCCATCTGCCAATCATATTTATGAAATAGCCATTCATTACTACAGTAAGGATTTTCCCAAGGAAATGTCAAAAGTATTCTTTGTGTCTCACATCTGATATTGCACACTCGCATTCTTAAACAACTGCAACTCTCACACTGACGTCATATAAATGGCACTACATCGAATACACGCCTCTGCCCAGATTTCTCAACAAACCGTGTAAAACACTGGCACAAAAGGATCATCTTACAGCTGCGAACTAAGCAGCAATGATACATGTCTATTTTCAATGTCTAGTAAGTGAAGCCGAGAAGATTACATCTGCCATAAAGCATTTCTGAGTGGAAAAAAAAGAATGTATTTACAAAGATAAAGGACTCTCAAATGAGACTGACTTCACTGACAACTACCGTATTGGCCCGAATATAAGACGACCCTCCTTTTTCCAGATATACCTTTTGTAAAAAGGCTTTTTAAAAACCAAATCTTGTTTTTTCTCAGTAAAACACATTTTGTCTTTAATTGTTTTCATATTGCATATTTTTCCTATTTGAATTTTTGTTTTGAAAGTATGGTAAAAACTGGTCAAATGTACCAACAATCACATTAAAAAAAATATACACTTTTTGATATACCATTAAAAAATCAAAAAAACAGGTAGCCCATCTGAATTAGGACATTTAGGCCATCCATCTAATAGTAGCCTACCAAAATCTTATAAACAGTAGAAGTTAAATCTTACTGTAGTCTTCAAATCTGGGTACTGTCTTACGTTTTAAAATCACAAAGGGAGTTTGGTCCCATCAGGTTAACGTGACAGTCACGACTCGTGCAGCTGTAAGGTTTTCTTTTTCTTTTGATTTTACTCGCGATCTTTACAACATGCATTACATTACGTATTTCATGGCACACTCGTTTTAATGCGTATTTGGCGCTACCTATTGTTGTGGGTGTATTATTGACATGTCAAAGTCTAGACCCTGAATATAAGACGACCGCGTTTTTTCAGATGTATTTCCAAGAAAAAAACATCATCTTATATTCGGGTCAATACGGTAATAATTGTGTACAGAAATTTGTGTTCCGCCAGATTCAAACCAGTAGTGCACTTGAATGTTTTCATTTTTGCTTATTTATATTTGTTTTATGCATGCCCATAAATACCCTCGTTCTAATATTGATGAAAATTGATTATTTTGGATAACTGAACGCATGCATGCAGCTAGAAATTAGCATAATACACACCCAAACCATCTCCATATAAAGGCTCTTTGACCAACCTCTCTCTTTTAACAGCTATTTGTCATATAGGATGCGTTCTTGTTTTCAAAAACAGGCGAAGCCAAATAGAGCAGACTGAAGGCTGCCTGCCAAGATGCAGTTTTTCACTTTAAAGTTCAAATTTTAATTTCACAGTCATTTAAAAAGAAAAACTCTTGGTTAAAGATGCTGATAAAAAAGTGAAAACACAGAAAAGTGCTGCTTACACATCTGGATTTAAAACTAGAGCATGAATGGTCACGTTCGCGATGAGGACATTTTCCATCCTTTAATCGGTATATTCATTTAATACAAAACGTAAACATTAGTAAACATATAGAGGAAGAAAGAAGAATGGATCACAACGGTCGACCAAACACAGCGATATCAGCCTCATTCCTACATTACATTTAGGATAAACAACCAAAGGAGAAGGGCCTCGTAAAGTAAGCAATATACTTTCATCATGAGAAGATGTAAACCAGATCTGACAATCTATACATTCATCCATGTTTTAGTACAGAAGCAGAAATCATAAAGTTGTTGCTTACAATGTGCGAAAATCTCTTCCCGCCTTTAAATTATTCAGTGAGAACAGCAATCTGGTAAAAGTTTATTTTCATATTAAAGCTTGATCAGAATTGGCCATGATGGGTGTTTCTGAGACACTTCAATGGCCAGTTGAATGACATGGGAGGCTGTTCAGTCTAAACACTCCCAAAAGTATGGCTAAATCTATCAGACGGGCTGTAAAACTGCCTGTCACCACAGCAATATAATCAAGGATGGGGCCACTGTACCCTTGCCAATGTCCCTGACTGCATGGAGAAAAAAACAAAACAAAAAAAACAGACAGTCTCCAAAATAAAAGATGACATCCACTTGAAGCTTCTCATCTGATCCATTATATACACAAGCTCTCCAGAAAATCAGGCATATGCAAGTATTATAAAAGTAATGTGCTCTGTCCTGAACTATACTCTTTTATAGAAATAAAACTATAAATGAAAAACCAAGTAATACCTTGGAGAAGAAACCATAATAAAAGCACCATGGTACAATGTTTGTATTTATGTCCTGCAGTAAATGTCTGTGGAAAACGAGAATGCATTAAGTTTTATTGTGTTATGAGCCCCTTAATGATTCATTGAGTTCATCTTTTTTATCGCCTATGGAATTGTACCTGTACTTCGGTGTAATACTGAAACTCCTGCACACATTTTCCACAAAAAACATTTTGGCCTAAAATATGATTTGCTCAAGAAGAAAGTTGAAAAAAAAATACATTAAAAAAAACACATCTCTTTATAATTCATAGGATGTTTGAATATCCAATAGTTAAAGTCTTAAAATATTAACAGGAAAAACTGATATTTTATAAGCAAACCTCCAAGAACAAATCTTGTCAGACTTTCTAAAATAAAAGTCAGGTGTTTTTTTATTATTACTTTTTTTTTAATGAATTAAAAAAAAAATCATCATAGCCTGGAGTCTTTGCATGATGTAACAGAATCTCTGTCTCTGATTGAACATAATATATGTCTCCAATAAGGTTTCAGAACAGATCTCAAAACTCACATGCTGTGGTCAAATCTGTCAAAACAAAGCAATATAAACATTAATATTTTTCCATTTTTTCTAAGACTACATGATCAGAGCAATGCTACACACATTTAGTTTTTTATTCGTACAATATGATAATAGTCTCATTTGCTTCATTCTAAAAATATATAGGATAACAGTGTCTTCTGGCAATATTTCTGTGAACTTACAATTGAAATAGACATACCAGCATGAACCAAGGATCAGATGTGCTTAACGGTCTAATATGTGACAGCAGTGAGAATGACTGAGAATATGTGCACCTTGCTGAGCATTTGGTTTCTACAACATGTCACGACAACTCTCAGTTACGTTTGATTCATTGGGGATCCAATCCAAACTATTTGGTCTCTGGTTCCTCAGTGTTGTGTAACAATGCTGTTCTGTACAGGGATGGGCAAAAACAATGTGAGAACTGGCTGCCTTTCAATCGAAGAGTGTGAATTTAAAGTGAATTCGCAAAGCTGCACAGAATGCCAAATTTGATTTGCATGAAGTTGAATTCGGTGAAATTCAAAGAAATTTAAGAGTGACAAAACAGAACAATTTCATTAGTCCAACACAAGTTGAGTGACAAATCGATATAATAGCATCATTAATTCTGCCTTTTTATCAAACTCTGATATTGTTATATTATATTTTTGTACACACACTGACAAACAACTAACATCAATAATTTAAACTGCACAATTGCACAACCAAATCTTCACCACAGTGTTTTCAGATAACTTCCTTAAACTAAATGGACATGACAATTGGAGTCAATTATACTGATGATAAATAAAATCAAATAAATTAGAACATTCACAGAAATGCAATTCCACCATTAATTGGGAAAAAAATGGTATAGAAACAATTTTCACTCAGAAATTGCTAGTAAATTTCACAATTACAAATAAATAGCAAGTAACACATTGAATTTTTGAAGTAAAAAGAGTGAAATTATATTTTTGAAGTAAAACCTAAACCAATAATCGTTTATTTACAACTTTTTATAGCATGGTTCATTCAATGAAAAGTTTTAATTGTAATTAAATACAAACAAAATTCAAATTTGACAAGTGTTATTTCTGTCACGAATCCGGACCGTGGCCTTCCGGCCGATTACCAGTAGAGGTCACTCTACCATTACATTGACTCTCACACTACACAGACTGTTACATGTCACTCCGGACTACAGTTCCCATCATCCACTGCACTTACACAGCTGAATTCACTGATCACACAGCCTTCACTAATCACACGCTCACCTGAGAGCCATTACGCACTCTGTTTAACACCCACTCAGTTCCTGTTCAGATCGCCGAGTATTGTCTAGCGTTTTTCACTCCCCTAGTGTTAGCTGCCTTACCGAGCCATTCCGTGTTTTAAGTCAAGTCACCTTTATTTATATAGCGCTTTTAACAATACAGATTGTGTCAAAGCAACTGAACAGCATTAATTAAGAAAATAGTGTGTCAATAATGCAAAGTGACAATCGTAAACACTAATTTTTCAGTTAAAGACAGTTCATCATTCAGTTCAGTGATGTCATCATCCAGCTCAGTTCAGTTTAAATAGTATCTTTGCAATCATTTGCAATCAAGTCAACGATATCGCTGGAAATGAAGTGTCCCCAAGTTTTAGTCTCGTGTATTGTTCTGCATTTTCCACTCCCCTAGTGTTAGCTGCCTTACCGAGCCTAGTATCTTGATTTTCCTTGTTTTCATCATCTTGCCTTGTCTGTTCCCCCGTGTTCTGATCACTGCCAGTGTACCTGTATTATCCCTCGAGTCTCGCCCAATTGGATACTGTTCGCCCCTGCCTGGACCTTTGCCTTGTACCTGGATTATCCCTCTTGCCTTGCCATCAATATACCTGTTTGCCATTGTCTGACCTATGCCTGTTTTTGACCATGTCTCTTGCAAATAAAGCCTTGCAGATGGATCCGCACGCTTCCTGTGTTCCCTCCGTTACAATTTCAAACATTAAAGTGCCCCTATTATAGATTTTTGAAAATTACCTTTCATGCAGTGTGTAACACAGCTCTAAGTGAATGAAAACATCCTGCAAAGTTTTAAATCTGAAAGTGCACAGTGTATAAAGGTATTGTCTCTCAAATGAAAGAGTGGACTCTGAATCATTGAAACGAGTCGTTTTTAAAACGAATCCCAAGCCGTTTCATGTTGACGTCAACATGAAGTATTAGCATATTGCCCACCCACTTGTTGGTCTTTTCCATTGGTCTGAATGAAAATGCTAATTAATTCTTTGCCACTAAGTGACGCTTTTGGAGCGGTAAAAATAACGGTTTCCCAAGTAACGCTGTACACAAAGCAGCACTGCTCTCACAAACGCTGCTTTATCAGGCATGATGAAAGCGACCAATCGCCAATCAGACCAATCACCGCAGATTAGCGTCACGCAAAGGAGGGGTTTGGAAAAATGATTCATTGAGCGAATCGTTTGGGAGTCGTTGAGCAAGTAAGGTAAAAATAAATGCATACTACAAGACAATAGCCCTATTCGGACGGTAATTGTTTCTCTGGGGGACGGAAGTGATTTTCATCATTTACAGGGGGTAGTTGGTGATTTTAATGCCGTCCAAATCCAGGATGTCTGTGCTTTTCTCTCACCACCCCTGTAAAAATCCCCGGCCGAATTACCTACTGTTTTTTGACAAACACCAAGGTCGTGTGGTAATTTAATTGCCATCCGAATCCACATCTCTGAGTTTAAGAGAATAAATCGATTCAAAATTCAGTGTTTAAACCCTTTTTGAGCACTCTCGAACACCGTAAGGTAACGTTGTACTTCTGTGTAATTTGCATACATATTTATTTCTGAAATGCTGGAAAGTATTTAAAAGAACAATATTTCATAACTGCTCGACCACAGCGACTGAGAGCAGAACGAGAAGAAAAGCACGTAAACATTCGAAATGGGTCTTTATTATGGCAGCAGCAATACAATTAAAAAATGTGTATTATAAACTGATATATCGCGTATAATTATATTAAACTATAGCGGTCTCAGGGATTAAAGTGCTGTCGCTATGACGGATTTCCATCAGTTCATAAAGACAGTCACTTGCTTCATTCCTGAATGATTCAGCCATTCGAACGAATCAATTGAATGAATGATTCAGTGATCAAACAGTGACTTGCCGCCACCTGCTGGCGGATTTAGTTTAATTTTTAGTGTATAATTTCAGTTTTTTTAATCATATTTCTGTATTCAAAATTTTATATTTAAAACATTAACCTCCACATGAATTTATAAATTTAATTGCACTCATGCCACTTCTGAGCCTCATTAAACGTCTGAAAATGTACCTACAAGCCACTTTTGTGTTCTTCTGTGCCACCTCTGTAGTATAAATTAATTTATTAATACTAATTTCATATGATTGGTAACTTATTTGTCTTATTCTACATATTGTTTTAAATGGAAATTTTAAAAAGATTATAAACAATTTTTTGAATTTGACATGAAAATTATGCCATTTCAAACGTAAAAAGAAAATAATCCTGTAAGTCGATACTCCTGTAAGTCACTTTAAGGAGTCAAATGTCACCTCGTAGGAAGGCTGATTTTTGATCAGAATTTTTTATTATTGATTAGAAGGTGCTCCTAAATGTTTTAATTAGGAGGACAAGTGCTCCTAATTACAAGAAGAAAAAAACTGCTCCTAAACTGGGTGTGTGTCAGGTATGGCTGAGGAATGGGGTTTGGTCGAAGAAAATTTTTCAGTCAAACTATTTTTTTTTTGCTTTAACCCCTGCAATATAATTATAAGAAGTATAAAATATTGTATACAGAGACAGCACAGAAGAACACAAAAGTGGCTTGTAGGTACATTTTCAGAAGAATAATGAGGCTCAGATGTAGCATGAGTGCAATTAAATTCATGTGGAGATTGATGTTTTTTTATATAAAATTTTGAATGGAGAAATATGATTTAAATAACTGAAATTATACGCTAAAAATGAAACTAAATCCGCCAGTAGGTGACGGCAAGTCACTGATTTTATCACTGAATCATTCATTCAATTGATTCGTTCGAAC
>NW_015508082.1:0-344 GCF_001515645.1 Sinocyclocheilus grahami | reverse complement strand
GCTAATTTTTGATCAGAATTTTTGATTATTGATCAGAAGGTGCTCATAAATGTTTTAATTAGGAGGACAAGTGCTCCTAATTACAAGAAGAAAAAAACTGCTCCTAAACTGGGTGTGTGTCAGGTATGGCTGAGGAATGGGGTTTGGTCGAAGAAAATTTTTCAGTCAAACTATTTTTTTTTTGCTTTAACCCCTGCAATATAATTATAAGAAGTATAAAATATTGTATACAGAGACAGCACAGAAGAACACAAAAGTGGCTTGTAGGTACATTTTCAGAAGAATAATGAGGCTCAGATGTAGCATGAGTGCAATTAAATTCATGTGGAGATTGATGTTTTTTT
>NW_015508081.1:13082-31636 GCF_001515645.1 Sinocyclocheilus grahami | reverse complement strand
TTGCAACGATTTGTATCGTGAAAAGAGCTATACAAATAAACTTTAATTGAATATAAGAAATAGAGGCAGAGAATCGGGATCAAACCCAGCTATTAGCCCATTTTTACATTACATTTACATTTATTAATTTGATTAAAAGTGACTGAAATGAGGAACATCACAACACTTTGACATAAGATCCAACTGTTTATGAATTATCTTTCAAACATTCACTCATCATCCTCACTCCACAGGGGTCTGTCATTGTTGGGAAATATTACAGAGGTTGAGTCTCCTGAGCTCCTGACAACCAGAACTGCCAGTTCAGCAGAAACCCCTTGCTTTTTTATCAGGATGCTTGGAGAGAGTGAACCTTGGATTTTCTCAAGTGTAACCTAGGGTTACAAGCTTTAGATTGCAGTGAAACCTGCGGTTTTCAGCTGTGGAATAGCTGTAAAGCACCTCTGTTTTCGCCAACATATTGCATGCAAGGTGAGAATACGACTGCATTTGAATACACTTGGGCTTTCCCAAAATGTTTAAACACCATCCAGAGTGCCAGGGCTCCATTAACATGCTCCTTATGTGATTTTAAGTGGCATATGTTTGCGGACTCAGTCACCTCTATAGTAGTACTTCCCACATCTGTCCTCCCCCACCAAACAGTGGACACAAATAAGGGACACATCCAAAACCTGCAGTGGTAGGGGGCCTCCAGGACAGGTTTGGGAAGCACTGTTCAAGAGAGTGTTCACATAAAAGCTCTTGCCTTGAAAAGCTCTTACACCTTGTTTTAGTATGGGCTAAGGGTGTGGGTAAATTATACTGTAAAAAACAAAATTATAAAAATAAATATTTTAAATTAAATATAAAATATTATACAAATAATTTACGGAAAATAACTAAATTGTTTACAGTATTTTTCTGTAATTTTAAATGATGTTTTAAACTATGTAAATGTAGCAAACTAGCTCAAATGGGAAATGTTTATAATTCATTATAACTGGTTATAATTAATAATAAATATTTAGATTAGATCTTAGAATTAACTGTAGATCTATATTACAATTATTTGATCTGTCCATCCACCGAGCAGACAATATAATAATTTATCAATTCAAGGAAAGATTATTTTCCTGGCCAAGGAAGAATAGCTTCCCTACTTTATGCAGTACTAGCAGTAATTTAGCATGTAGCAAGATTCAACATTCAGTGGCCCTGAATTGTGAGCAGCACACAGAGGCAATCAATTGTGAATATAAGGGATTTAATAAATGAAACTACAGCTAACATACAACAAGACTAAGCAAAACACATATATACAGAATTAAGAAAAGTAAGGAAGAGAGAGAGAAGAGCAAAAGAATGGCAGTATTTCACATCAATTAACCACAACCTAATGAGAATCATCAAAGAATCAAAAATCAGCTGAAAAGGGGCTCAAACTTAAACACGCTTCTAAATAGTTGTAAACGGTTAATTGCATTGGCTTCGATTGCTGAACAAGAGTTCTGATGCGCTAGACAACGGAGGTTCTTGATGAGTTCTTTTAGATGTGAGCTTGAGGTTTTGCTCTGGTTCCTCTGAAGATTGGAAAGTCCACAGCAGATCGACAAAGTTACTTGAAGATAAAAACTCAAGAGGAGAGTTTTGAGGAGTCTTGGATAGTGTCCGTCTCAAGAAGAAAGGTTTTTTGAGCCAAGATTAGTTTGAGCAAATGACTTTTGAAAGTTCCTATCCACACCCACCTTTTGGGTGGGATGGTCAATCAGAGGCATGAATTTTGAGTGGGAGGAACTTTCTTTGTCTCTGTTTATCCATTTGCATGTGTATTGCTGGTCTGGAGGATTGGTGCAGTTTTACCCAAAATATGGTACAAATAGTATGATGCATTTCACGATCACATAGTGTACATCATTGTTTGAGGGATAAAGAGCAGATCATTTTGATACCAAGAACGAAACATCTAGAAGGTCTTAAAGCAGAGATAAACTCATATACCTGAATATAAGCATTGAGAGTCTAACTAATACAAATAAAGAGTTGTAACTAGGCTAATATAATAGGGAGACATACAAACAACACATGCATATACCAGATACAATTGCAACTGATTAATTATAGTCTAAATAAAGAAAATGCCTTTATGTGTGTGTGTGTTATGTGTATTGCAAGCATGGGGGTAGTTTGGTAGGTGGATCAGGAAGGCCGGATGGCAGGTGGTTTCTAATTTTCCTCAGCCTTTGGATCCTCAGCTTGGGGTTTAACCTTGGTCAGGTTCAGCATTGTCTCCGCCTGGGTCCCTCTTTTCTGGTGGCTCTGTTTGGAGGTTTGAGGAAGGGCAGCTGTGCACCTGTTCATGGACCTTTGCACCCCGTTGACTCTGTTAAACAGGACAAAGGCAAGGCCAAAAGTTAGGGTGTACCCGATTGCTGTGGCGAGGCAAAGTGCCGTGTCGGCAGAAGTCCAGGATCGGGCAACGGGAAAGGTGGTCTGGACAGGCAACCGAGACAGTGCTTGGAGGGCTGTGTCGATTAGGGTGATGTCAATCATCTGGGACCCCCCTTCCTCAATGCTCAGTTCCAATTCAGGTTCCAGGGTGAGACTGTGATCCTTGAAGAAGGCTGTATTTTCCACCTCAGATTGGTACTCTTCATTTGGAAGGTGGTACAGCGCCAGGTCCCCGAGGTGGAGGATGGCACCTTTGGGCACTTGAATCCACATACTCCGGTTGGGCAGGCTGACACGTGTGGCAGTGTCATGCTGGTCATAAGTCAGTGTGGCGGTATGGATGGGCGTGTTGACGAGCCACTGATTTCCCACAATCTCTGCTTGCGTTTCTGTGACTTGTGCGTGAGGCTTGGTCTCAGCAGGGCAGAGTGTCTCTCTTTGCATGGGTTGTAACCCGCAGATTCCTTCCATGTTGTCGCAGAGGAAGGGCTTGCTGGGGCAGAGATAATGAATGTCTTTGGTCAGGGTACACATGCGCAGGTTTGGGGCCAGGTATAACTGTGGGTTACTGTCATGATAGGCTACCATATCTGGGGTGTGAATCCTGATGTGAGTGTTTCCTTGCCAACATTGACAGTGTCTTTGAGTCCGTAAATGTTGTCAGATTCAATGATGGGTAGATTCAGAAGAAATGCCATCTCGCTCTGCTCGGGGTCGATATGTAGCAGGATGGATCCTCCCAAGGAGTAGGCAAGGTGGGCTTGGAGAGAGTCAGGTGGTTTGGTAGTAGCAGAGGACAACACAGTTTGTACTAGGCTCAGGGGCACCGGATATGGGGGAATTCTACCCATTGCTAGGCTGTCGATGGAGGAGCTCACCTCACGGAGCATGTCAGACATCAGTGTGGTGACCAGCTAAGTTTGGGCAACATCATTCTGTATAACAGAGAATAACTGTTTCACGGAGTTCACAGGTTGGTTCAGCAGGACACTGTGAGTGTTCAGAACCACCAAGGTGCCCTTTAATGGTTTGCCTATAGTCTGTAGGGTTTGGCCCTGTAGTGTGAGTTGTTCTCTCAGCTGGGGCATCTCAGCCTGGATCTCCCTTACATGTTGCCTCAGGGTAGATAGTCTCACGGAGTTGATGCTGGTCACTCCCAGGTTGAACAGGGTTCCAACTGTAGCAGCAGCTCCAAGCAAGGCCCCCAGTAATGGTTTGTTACGCTTGTTATGTCCGCTTAGCTCTGCTTGGGTGACAGTCATTTTCTGCAACTGAGTGAGCATGTGTTTGATATCGGCTTCTGTGTGTGAGGGTATTCTCAGGCCATCGGGCACCTCTCCAACTGTAGTGTGCTGCTGCCTGGGGATTATGTGTCTTGTAGACATTTTGGGGGTCAAGTCGGACATATACTTTCTGTGTGTGAGTCCTGCAGTTGGTGATAAGGAGTCCATGTTGTTCCCTCAGTACAATGCCTGATGCTGGACCCGGTGATGTGATATCAGGTTGCGGTTGTCCTCTGGTTAGCTGGAGGCAGAGGATGGATAGCCACAGCAGCATCCTGGTTCAGAGAAGAAGGAGAAAGGCGGTGGATCAGTGAGGGAATTTCTTGTCTGTTCAAGACAGTCTTTGTTTGAGGACTATAGCAAGGCATAGTTAGCACTAGAACCCCCCCCCCCCCAGCTCAGCTTAATCCGGTATGCAACAGGGGAGAGTTTGTCCACAATCTCATGCGGTCCCATCCAGTGTGGCAGAAGCTTCTTTGATAGCTGATGAGACGTCTGGAAGAGAGAGACATCTGTGTGAAATGGTAGTACCAGACCTTGTCGCCCACATTCAGTTCTTTGTGTGACGCCTTCCGGTCGTAGTATGCTTTCTGGCCTTCTGCACTCTTTTGGAGTCGTTGTTGGGCAAAAGCAAATGTGGTTCTCAAATGCTGGTGTAGTTCATCAAGGTATTGATGAGTGGTGTAAGCGGTGACAAGGTTGGAGTCTCCTGGCTGGTACAGCAGGTGCAAGGGAAATGTCATTTGCCGGCCTGTCATTAGTTCGAAGGGAGGCACACCTGTTGACTCATGTGGAGTTGTTCTGATGGCCATGAGCACCAGGGGAAGTTTCACATCCCAGTCCTTCTGGTTAGCAGACACATATTTTCTTAGCATACTGACCACAGTCTGATTCGTCCGTTCCACTTGGCCTGAATAAATTGGATGGTGACTGATGTGCAGTTGTGCTTGTACTCCCAGGAGTTTCCAAATCTGCTGCATGATCTCAGCTGTGAAATGGGTGCCTCTGTGTTGACTCTCATCGGCAGCCTGAACTTTGTGAACTGACACACAACTGTGAGGAAATACTTGTTGCCCTTTTTTGACCTGGGTAAGGGTCCGACCCAGTCAATTTGAAGGTCTGACCAAGGAAATGTGACTTCTCTGCACTGCAGTGGGGCTCTGTGGTTTGGGCTCACCGGTTGGAATTGGCAGCAAACAAGGCATCCTTTCACATACTCTGCCACATCTTGCTGCATGCCGGGCCACTATGCCACTTGTTTTAGTGTCTCATAAGTGGCTCTTGTGCCGTGGTGTCCCGCACATGGTGCGTCGTGAGCATACATCAGCATCACCCCCCTTTGGCACTGTGGCACCACAAGCCTTGGTGCAGTGAGGTCATCAGGGGCATAAAACAAAATGTTGTCTATCACACGCAGCATGTGTGTTACGCAGGGCCGCATTAAGACCTCACTGGGCCCCGGGGCTATGACTTACTGCAGGGCCCCCCATCACAATAGTTTTAAATAGGATTTTTATTCTATCAACATTTTTGATGCACTGAAATTTCATAATTCTTGTTACTAATCTCAGTATCACAATACTAGCCTAAGTAAAACCAAACTTACCGAAGACAAGTAAACGGTCACAAATTACAAGAGAACAAAGATACATAAGAAATCGACCTACTTGAAAAACTTAAAGTACTGAATAAAAAACATTGTGTAAAGTAAATGTACAAATAGACTGAATAGTCTTCACTCTATAAATTCAATACATTAATTCTTACTTATTTTACAAAAGTGATTCAGTCAAGGACAGGGAGTGATTTTCTTTCTGATGTTTGATTTACATTACTGACACAAATGGCAACAGTAGCTATATTAGGCTGCTTTCGAGGAATAGTTCACCCAAAAATGAAAATTCTGTTGTTTTTCTAAACCTGTATGAGTTTCCTTCTGCTGTTGAAAGCAAAATAATATATTGGGAACAATACTGGTAACCAAACTGTTGCTGCATGACTTTCATAGTATGAAAAGTCATGCAGATGTCCATCATCCTCTGGAATGTGGCGGGTGCCCCGTGGAGGCCAAAGGGAAGGGTCCGGTACTGCCAGTGGCCAAAAGGGGTAGAAAAGGCAGTCTTAGGTTTAGCATTCTCAGAGAGGGGTACCTGCCAGTAGCCTTTGGTGTGGTCCAACGTTGAGATATACCGGGCCCTTCCCAGCTGGTCCAACAGCTCATCCACCCGAGGCATGGGGTATCCGTCGAACTCGGAGACCTCGTTGAGGCGGCGGAAGTCACTGCAGAAATGGAGGGTGCCATCCGGTTTCAGGACCATCAAGATTGGGCTGGACCACGGGCTGCGTGATGGTTCTATCACCCCCAACTTCAACATTTGTTGGATTTCCTCCTCAATAGCTCGCCGACGAGCCTCAGGGACGCGGTAGGGCCGTTGCCTGACGACGACCCCTGGCGTCGTCCGGATGTCGTGCTGCAGGACGCTGGTCTGCCCGGGAAGAGAAGAGACCACATCAGAGAACTGACCGACCAGGTGCTGCAGCTCTCTCTTCTGGGCAGCCGAGAGGTGGGGGTTGACATTAACAACCATGGGATCAGAGATGGCGAGGGCGGCGAGCTGGTCTCTAGTCCCAACCCACTTCTTCAGCAGGTTGATGTGGTAGAGCTGCTCGGCTCTCCTCCTTCCTGGCTGATGCACACGGTAAGTCACCAGCCCAATTTTTCCAGCACCGTATAGGGACCCTGCCAGGTGGCCAGGAACAGGGACATAAGGGAGCATAAGGTCCTAGTCGCGTTTGTCCTTCGCGACCACTCGTCGCAACATCTGTTTCAGAGTCTGATTGAAGCGTTTGACCAGTCCGTCGGTCTGGGTATGGTAGACTGTGGTCCTCAACTGCTTCACCCGCAACAGCCGGCAGAGGTCAGCCATTAGCCGGGACATAAAGGGGGTACCCTGATCGGTCATTAGCCGGGACATAAAGGGGGTGCCCTGATCGGTCAGGATCTCCGCTGGGATGCCGACTCGGCTGGAGAGCAGGAAGAGTTCCTGGGCGATGGCTTTGGCGGTGGCTTTTCGGAGGGGAACTGCCTCTGGGTACCGGGTGGCACAGTCGACAATCACCAGGATGTGTTCATGTCCCCGGGCAGACTTAGGCAACGGCCCCATAAGGTCCATCCCGATGCACTCGAAGGGCACCCCGATGATGGGCAGCGGTATCAGCGGACTGGGGGGAGACGTCCTGGGTGACGTCACTTGGCAGGTCGGGCAGGCTTGGCAGAACCGCTTTACCTCGGCCTCCAAGCCCGGCCAGTGGAAGCGGTCGCGGATCCGCTGGATGGTGTTCGCGGCCCTGAGATGCCCTGCCAAGGGATGTGAGTGGGCCAGCTCCAATACGGTCTCCATCTTCATGCGTGGCACCACCAACAATCATTTTTCCTCCCCCCTTCGCTGAGCGACACAATAGAGCAGGCCGTTTTGGATGACAAAATGCGGGAGAGGATGGGGGCCAGGCTGAACTTCCTTACCTTCGACAACCCGGACCTGGGTCCAGCAATGCTTCAGACTGTTGTCCTCGCATTGTTCCTTTCCAAATGAGCCCCCTCCCGTCACCTGTTGGAACACATCATAGAAGAGGTTAGGATTTTGGGAGGGGTACTTACCTTCTCTCCCGCTGTCCGAGGCCAGAAGAACGGGGCGCTGACAAGGTCCTTTTGTGGGCCTCTGTCTTCGGCGGCCCCCTCTTGGGCTGGCACGCTGCGTAGCCATGGCCAGCAGGCGGTCAAACCCGGGCCAGTCTCTCCCGATCAGCACGGGGACAGGAAGATCCTTCATTACCCCAACTTCCACAGGCCAGGTGCCGGGAGCGGCAGAAATGGTCACCCTGCGAGCTGGAACTTGTCGTGTATCTCCATGGACACAGGTTATGGGGAGGAAGGTTTTATACTCCATTCGTGGGGCGAGAATGTGAGACTGTACCAGAGTGACCGCACTGCCGGAGTCCAGGATGGCTTCCCATTTACTTTCATGTCCACTTCTGGAGCTCCAACCGGCAGGTCGCGGTGCACAATGCAGCCTGCCAGCCAGGTCCGTGCGGGGAGCGCGGGGGCCTCCGTTGGCATGGGCTCATCCCGCGGAGAGGGAGCTGCCGGCCTGCTCATTGGTCACTGGACCACTCTCCGGGGAAACGGTGGCGCTCACTCCCCAGCATCCCGATGAGCTCCAAGGTGGTGGTTGGGTTCCTCATTCCAACTGCCTGTCGGTGACATCGGGGAAGGGCTCGGAGAAGACGGTCTATCACCACGCGTTCCGCCACCTGACTAGCCAATGGAGCCCACGCGTTTTAGGCTGAAACCGTCTTAATGCGTGCATTTGCCAAAATGAATTCTGCCCCGCTTCTTAATGTCCCTGAACAGTTAAAGTTGTTTTTAAACCACAAAGTTTAAAATGTGTTTAAATTATAAACTAACATCATGATGCGCAAAACGATTGACATATTTCTAGCAGATTAGTTCTCAACCCAAAAGCGAATATACTAGGCCAATAGAGTTTGTTCAAACATAACAAGCAATATACATCCATCAAGTTAATAATCAAACTAACCTAAAATCTATGGAGATGATGACACTACGTTTTTATCTGCTCCATGTGTCCAATCCATTTGCTGGTCCACAACTTCGACTCCATCGTCAGCTTTAGTAAAATAGCATGATAGCTGAGAATTTTACTGACTAACTTGTGTTTTTCCCTCTCTCCTCATTTTTTTTTCTAGAATAGCCCCTCTCTCACTTTTTTTATTTATTTATTTTTTTTAGAATAGTTGACATTTTTACTTGTCGAAGATTGTTCTTTGCATGACCATTTCCAGATTACGGCAGACCGAAGTGAAGAGAGGTGAGTTCACCTTAGTTCACGGACATTAGACGCAGTGAACACCTGATAGGATTCACAGGCAGTTCAAAAGTAAAATATAAAATAAATGCATTTGATTGGTAAAACAAATTCAAACGTGACGTTTCAGTCTCTAGTGGTACTGCATGGTGTTTACGGAAAAGCTCCACTAAATAATAGCGCTAATAAGTGGGGGGCATGGTGGGGCTTTGGCGATCAGCGCTACCAGTGACCAGTAAATCTACTCCACAGCCAATCACGGGCCCCCTCCTAGCTCGGACCCCGGGGCTGAAGCCCCACCTAGCCCAATGGTTAATGCGGCCCTGGTGTTACGTGGTATAGCCGTTTGAGGTTTGGGGCAGCAGCAAGTTCATCTGGTGTGATAGGGTGGCTGGAGGGGTCAGAGAGGTGGTGAAGAATAGTTTTGATGGAGGAGTCAGAGGCTTGTATGTCAGCAATGTCATTAGTGGAGATTTGAGGAGCCAGCGTAAGTGGCTGTGAAGTGGGCATCATGGTGGGTTGAGTGTGTTTGCTGCGGGTTATGGCTGCCACGTTAAGGGTGGGTGGGTGGCTTGGTGGAGACCATAACTCGCCGTGTAGTGCACCTGCTTTGGCTAGGGCATCCGTTTGGTCGTTGAGGTCCTTGCCTGGACCAGGTTGCTTCAAGTGTCCTTTCACTTTCTTCCAGTAGACGATCATATCATGTTCACTTGTGATGTCGTCGCATGCCTGGAACAGGTGTTGGTGTTTAACTGGTTTGTTGTTTGCTGTCTTGAAACCATTTTGCTTCCAGCCTGGAAGATGGCATGTGAAGCCAAGTCTGGCATAGTTGGAGTCTGTGCAGATGAGCAGTTCTCTGATGTTATGGGTCGATGGTATCTGCAGGGTTATGAGAATAGCCGCTATCTCAGCATATTGTGATGATTATGGACCCTGCTTGAAGTGTTGTGGTGGGCAAGGTCGACCATTTAGCCAGAGAACACCAGCACCTGCCTTTAGGGTGCCCTCGTGGTTGTAGGAACATCCATCGACGTAGGCTGTGGGTATGCCTTGGCAGACATTCTCGTCAAAATACCTGTGGCAGGTAGGTGGCAGTAGTTGGGTCCTTTCTGCTTCTACGATCTCAGTCGGTGTGTTATCGGAGCAGCTTTGGCAGGCTGCCAGGCCGTTACCCAGCGCCGACTAGTGATTTTGACTTCTACGTTGCGCCCCTGGAGGGCCATAAGCCATGTGGCTATGCGTGCATTTGTGACCACACCGGATGCGCTGGCTGTTAAGAAATGTGACAGGCTGGTGACAGGTCTCTATGATCACTTTCTGTGCTCCGATGTAGTTGGAGAATCTCTGGATGGCCCATACAGTACAGAGCAGGGATTTCTTACATTCTGAGTATTTGCACTCTAGGGGAAGAAGAGTCTTGCTGGCATATGCGACCACCCTTTTGTCCTGGTCATGCCGTTGGTATAGACCAGCACTGAGGCAGCAGCTGGAGAATCCAGCATTCAAGTAGAACTCCTTCTGTGGATCTGGTTAAGCCAGACATGGAGCAATGCACAGATGTCGTTTCAGCTCATTCATGGCATTTTGCTGATCGTCTGTCCAGATGAAGGGGCAGTCCTTTTTCAGAAGGGCAGTGAGAGGGCGTGCAATGTCTGAATAGTTGAACACGCCTAGAAAACTTCGGAGTTCTGAGATATTGGCAGGTGGCTTAATGTTCTGAATGGCATGGATGCGGCTGGTTTGTGGCTCAATGCCCCGTGGTCCGATGAGCAGGCCCACGTAGTTGACCTTGGTTTTACACCATTGTCCTTGGTGGAGGGCAGTCTTGGCACCGGCAGTGGTCAATTGGTGCAGGACATGGTCCATTTCTTTCAGGTGATCAGCCACCGGCGTGTGTTTCATCAGAAGGTCATCGACATAGATTAAAGGGATAGTTCACCCAAAAATGAAAATTTGATGTTTATCTGCTTACCCCCAGGGCATCCAATATGTAGGTGACTTTGTTTCTTCAGTAGAACACATTTGATGATTTTTAACTTTAACCGTTGCAGTCTATCAGTCTTATAATGGATGGCAATGGTAACAAAATCTATGAGTAAAAAAAACATGCACAGACAAATCCAAATTAAACCCTGCAGCTCGTGACGACACATTGATGTCCTAAGACACGAAACGATCGGTTTGTGCCAGAAACCGAACAGTATTTATATCATTTTTTACCTCTAATACACCACCAACTGTCTTCGAGCGCGTGCACGGCTTCTGTGTACGTATACATCACTCATTGTTTACACAGTGCACAGTCGGTGTTCCCTGCCACTGTGAAGATCTAAAGATATTTAGACGTACAGGTAATCACAATGGAGGACGATTTTGATATATCAACAGACCACGTGGATTTTTTTGCCCAACTGTATTTATTTGAACCAGAATACTCCGATCAAGAACTCAGAGAGATGGAGGAAGCATCTGCTGCAGCAGCACGTCTTCAAGCCTCAGAGAGACAGAGATCTCTTCAAAAGTGGTGGTGTTCTTGTAGTAAATGTTGAGATGCCAACAGAAGTGGAGAGCATCTGTTGTCACAGGATGCTGAAGGGGGAATATCTGGGCAGAAGAAATAGAAAAGTTTTACCCTCTTGTGTGGTGAAAGCCATCCGCGAGAAATACCCATCCCCATCTGGACGTTATGTGGGCTTCACAGAAGCAGACAATGCATTTGCAATGTTGTAGAAATTTGAATTGAACTCTTATAATTTGTAACTATGTTCTATATATTTTCAATATTTATTACTTGTAAGCCTATAAAATGTAAGCCTTTTTCTTATTTTACAGGCATTACCATTTATCGATTTATGAGCAATCAATGACTTTTTTTTTGGCTGGTGTCATTATAATGTAAATTTCAGTTGTCTTTGAATTCCTAAAATAAAACAAAATTGTCAATACCTGTTCTTTTCTATGTGCAATACTAAACAGTCTGTACTTATAATGGTTTCATTATATAGAGATAGACAGACAATTAGAATAAAGAGTAATGACACATTACATGAAAGCAAGTATTTTACCAGTTTAATTTTCTTTATCCATAGATTCACAAATGAACAGTTATCAAATTACTGAAAAATTTTTTAGTTATAAACCAAATTATAAACAACGTAAAACCTGTTATAAGTAAATAAGGAACCAAATGCAATACGATGCTTAATAGATCAGTTATAATTTAAATATCTCAATTACTGAATTTTTCCTATACGTTTTTTTGTTACATACACCTCATTTAGTTATTTAACAGATAGATTGACTTTTAGATACTACTTTAACAGGCAATGTCAAACATCACACACACACCCCTAAAGAAAACCACCATGCAATGTGGAACTTATTAGTGTCACTTCGTAAAGTTAACCTACACTGTTGTCGGTCTGTAAAAAACTACTGTGAGAATCGTGACAAATGCTTTGCGACTGTGTCTTCCTTAGACGGTTTGGTCTGCTGCGATATGTTTTTTGGGACAGCTTGTATTGCCAAATGTGAAGAAGAGTCCTTGTAAATAATAGAGCTGTCCATGCGCCTCTCAAACACTCGACGTACAAGATCGTCCCTGAAATTTTGAGTTGGGGACTCATACAGTTTTCTGGCGACCCACTGTTTAGAGTGCTTGGGGAACACTACATTGAACCGTGGCATACCTACCAAAAAAAAAAAAAGTATTTATATTTGTACTGAAATATCACATTACAATCAGTGATGTATTGTATAGCAAACTTACCAGTGTTCGTTCTGGCCTGCTGTCTGTGAACATTCTCATTGTGGTTAAGCACTGCCACCTGGGTACGTGCAAGCATTGATGTGTAATGGAAGTGTATTCTTTTGGGGCAGTACTTCAGAAGCAGTGAATGGAACACTTCAAGCTTACCTGATAAAAATAAAATAATACAGTGTTCAGAAATGTTCTTGCTCTGTACATGAACATACATTATACATATGTAAACTGACCAGTATGCTTGAAAAGTGCCATCTGCCTGAGGTCCTTCAGAAGACCCTTGTCTAAGACAAGGTTCTAATGTAATGAATGCCCTGGACTTTTTATCAAGCCATTTCTTTTTTCTCTGCTCGTCAGAGGTAAGCTCGCTATGCAGACAGTGCCATCTGCCTGAGGTCCTTCAGAAGACCCTTGTCTAAGACAAGGTTCTAATGTAATGAATGCCCTGGACTTTTTATCAAGCAAATTTCTTTTTTCTCTGCTCGTCAGAGGTAAGCTCGCTATGCAGACATCTTTCTTCTCAATCTTCTGTCCAGGAATGAACCCCACAAATGTGGTGCAGAAGTGACTTCCACCTTTTGATCAGCGCCTGATAAATTTGAAGTAAATATTTAGCTGTCTTCTACAGTTTATTTGATAAAAAGCTTGAAAAGTGCCATCTGCCTGAGGTCCTTCAGAAGACCCTTGTCTAAGACAAGGTTCTAATGTAATGAATGCCCTGGACTTTTTATCAAGCCATTTCTTTTTTCTCTGCTCGTCAGAGGTAAGCTCGCTATGCAGACATCTTTCTTCTCAATCTTCTGTCCAGGAATGAACCCCACAAATGTGGTGCAGAAGTGACTTCCACCTTTTGATCAGCGCCTGATAAATTTGAAGTAAATATTTAGCTGTCTTCTACAGTTTATTTGATAAAAACAAGTTACAGAAACACAGTCACGAGACTCAAATCCGGGTCACCTCCACAAGATGAACATGAAAACCACAGATGATTGCTAATGCTCTTAATCCACGGCTGAAGTGGTCGGTTGTCTTTGTATCTGGATACCGAAGCCAATTTCTTGATCATTCCTACAAGAAAAAGAAAATGTTCATCTGCATCCAAAAGTATTGTTCAACATCAGTCATCAGCTGTGTCTGACTTGAAAACAGACTGTGCACACAAGGGGGTGTGACATCATATTACTACTAGAAAGATGCTAAAGCATACAGAGCTGCTTTATTTACAACCCTTCTGTACCTTTGTCATTTAGTGTTTACCCTGGGAAGAGGCACTTCAATTAGAAGAATGCCAATTTTTTTTTTTGGTGAATAGTTTACTGCTGTGTTTATAAATAACAAAACAGAAGTTGAAAAGAATACATAAGTTACTGCACTAGGCATTGATTAAAAAAAACATACCTTTTGCCACATGCCATACATCAAACTCGTGATGAATGTTTGTGTAGTCGACTCGCATTATCTTGCGAATGAATGGGGATCTATCAGTTGTCACCACACTTACTCCAATATCGTCCTCTAGGATTTTGCCGAGTGCTCTCCTGAAACCAGTCGACTCCATTGCTACAGAGCTTGATGATTCTGTAACCTATAATAAAAAGAAATGGCAATTGCAAATGAGACACAGTATTACAAGGTTTGTAAATCTCTGAGAAAAACTGAACACTGTTTTGTGAGTATGACCCATAACCTGTTGTCCATCTACACACAGGTAATTTGTAGTTCATTATTATAAATAAAACATGTAATAAAAAATATTACATTAAAATTACATTACCCCAAACATATATCACTATTGTCATGAACACTTACTTGCACCAGCTCAAAGTGTACCACTTTGTCTGTATTGTCATCCATCAAGCTGTATGTGATGTACTTTGCCGAATATCCAGGACTGCGTTGAGATATAACAGAAACCCCGATTTCAATGTTTATTGTTACTTTAAAGAGAACATAATCACATAAAAATTCACCATTTACATATAAAATTACCTGTCTGATCTTCCATCTCCAGATAAATGTATTTCCTTTTTTTCTGTGCTTCCTGCCTTCAAATGTTCCAGTAAGGCAGTCTGTTGTTCTTTGAATGCCTCATCAATTGCAGGTATGAGGTAAGAAGACTGTATTGCAAAAAAAGTTGTTTTGTGTGGTACTTGAAGATTAAGCACAGCAGCCCATTCAGAGATGTCTGCATATGTGGACCCCGTAAACACAGTACCTGCTGACACTAGAAGGTTGTTTGATGGAATTCCACGCACATCAGAACATGAATTCCACTGCGCCTTATGTCCTTGTTCACATTCCCAAAGAACACTGATTAGGCTCCCTGAAGTTGTGTTTTTTTCTGTGATTAGTGCACCACAGTCTTGACATCTTCAAAATTGTTTCATCAGTGCTGATTCATTAACAATCCATTTCCGTTCTTGCCATGGCTGTTCCTCCTCTTCTTCTGTCGTAGTGGTTGTACTGGAGGCAGATGTGGAACTAGGTGGAACAAAACTAACATCCTTCTTTTCAGATGGTGGATCTAATGAAAGCATGCTGATATTTAGGTCATCAGGCTCGCTTTCACTGGCAGCTGGTTCATCCTACAAGAGAAAAGGAAGGTGTTTTAAATATTTGTGTAAAGACGTAAAAATAGTTACAAAAATGTACAGTACAAATAGCTGTATTCAGTTTACAGTTGTTTATACCAACAGCACATTTAGCCATTTTCCAGCTTGCAGGTAAAATGCAGAAACACTCTCATACTTACAAACTGCTGGCACCTTACAGCTGGAAGAGCAAAATATGTCCCGGATGTGGAGGGATATGAATGCTTTTCCGATGACTGTGGACTTGTTAGTAGTAACATCATATGCTTGTGTAATTTGTCCTCTTGTCCAGTGGTTTTTTCAACACCAGTTTTCATTGGCTTCTGAGGTGTTGATTGTGGAACATCTTTTAGTCCGATGTCTGCACCAAGGCACTCTGTTTCTTGACCTTCGTCTGACTCGTGTTCTGCAGGCTGATCTGGTTCCTGTTGGCTTTCCTAAGAATATACAGTATTGCTTGTCATTACAAAGTCAATACTATTTGGAGCAATACTAACTTGAATACACACTGTGTATTATTATTATTATTATTACTATTATTATTTTACTTCACCCTTATGAAAAGTAAACATAGTTTTAGAATGGTTTTACAACAAATCTGTGTCTCTGTAGTAAAACCATGGTTAACCATAGTTTAAACATGGTGCCTGTAGTACAACAGCTGTTATACAAATGGAAGTAAAACACTAAAAAACATGGTTTTATTACATCAAAACTTCATGTTATTTGTTACTTTTCGTAAGGGCAGCTTTACAAATAAAAAGGACACATACATTTTACTTCACCCTTATGAAAAGTAAACATAGTTTTAGAATGGTTTTACAACAAATCTGTGTCTCTGTAGTAAAACCATGGTTAACCATAGTTTAAACATGGTGCCTGTAGTACAACAGCTGTTATACAAATGGAAGTAAAACACTAAAAAACATGGTTTTATTACATCAAAACTTCATGTTATTTGTTACTTTTCGTAAGGGCAGCTTTACAAATAAAAAGGCAACATACTTGTTCACATACCTCAGTTGGATGTGGAAAAACCATAGGCACAGCTGATGGTTTAAGTCGTACGTGATGCTCTCCTGGGTATGTAAAATCATCAGGGGAAAAATGATCGCTGCAGACCCTCAACAACTTTAGTGCGTTAATGGGTGTGTTGATATCCAGCCAAAGAGCAATCAACCATAACTTCAGGCGAGCAGGCTCAGAAGTTGGGAATACATGGAAATTGCATAAACTATGCCAGAGCGCGTACACACCTCGCGCACCGGAAGCTGTGCACGCGCCCAAAGACAGTTGGACATGGTGGTGTATTAGAGGTAAAAAATGATATAAATGATATAAATGATAAATGATCATTAAATGATATAAATACTTTTCAATTTCTGGCACAAACCGATCGTTTTGTGTCTTAGGACATCAATGTGTCGTCACAAGCCACAGGGTTTAATTTGGATTTGTCTGTGCATGTTTTTTTTACTCTCATAGATTTTGTTACCATTGCCATCCATTATAAGACTGATAGACTGCAACGGTTGAAGTTAAAAATCATCAAATGTGTTCTACTGAAGAAACAAAGTCACCTACATCTTGGATGTCCTGGGGGTAAGCAGATAAACATCACATTTTCATTTTTGGGTGAACTATCCCTTTAAGTTCCCTCTTACCCTGGCATCCGGGCATGCTTTGTGGAGGAAGATGTTAAATTCAGCTGGTGAGTTGGCATAGCCGAATGGGCACCAGGTGAAGGTGTACTGCTGATTGCAAAAGGTGAAAGCCAGCTTGTGTTGCTCATCTGGATGCACTGGTATAGTCCAAAATCCTGAGGCCACATCAAGAGTGGAGAAGATTGTGGCTCCTCTGATTCTTGGTATCTCCTGTTCCAGCTGGGTCATAGGCCATCGCGACAATGGCACCTGTTGGCTCAGTTTCCTATAGTCGATGGTTGGCCGCCACTTGCCGTTTGATTTGAGAACAGGCCAGATGGGGGCATAGTAGGTGCTGTTACACGGACAGATGACACCCTTCTCAAGCATAGAGTTGATGATCTCCTGTACGGGTTCGTACGATTCAAGGGAGATCTTGTATTGCTTGACAAAAGTGGGTGGAGCTTTTGGGTGCGTTGGGACATGCACAACATGGAGGTTAGTGAGGCCACAATCGAAAGAGTCTTTGGCAAATGATTCTTTGTATTTGTACAGGACTTGACGGAGTTTGTGGTGGTCTGCATCCTCCTATATGGCATCAGCATCTTTCAGAATTTGCTGGACTTGTGTCTCAAAACCTGGGTATGGCTCTTCTGTTATTACTTCCTCTGTGCCGTGGGCAGTCGGAGGTGCAGTCATGTTGTCATTCTTGCAGGTGGAGTTGTTAGAGATGATATACACGGCAAGGTGTTGGTCTTCTGTTAGCTCTGTTCTGCACACCTGCTCCTTGACCACTGGCATGACTGAAATGATGGTGGTGACCTTGGAGGGTGCTGTTGACACTGTGTGGCCTGAGCTTCCTTCTGGAATCATTGAATCTGGGATGGGTCCAATTACTGGTAAAAATCAGTTCTAGCCATCCCAGATGGTAGGCCTTGGGCACTCTGACATCCGTTGCCATGCAGCTGTTAAACAGGATGTACACTGCCCGAGATGTCACTTCAACGAGGGGTGTGGCTTCCAAAGTGAGGCCCAGTTCCCCACATTCAGGTGAAGTTTGGAAGAAGCCTAGGGTGTGGCTGATGGCTGAATTGTCTGCCCACAGTGCTAGTATGGGGTCAGTTGTTGTGACATCATTCAGCTGTAAGCCCCCCTTAACCTGGGGGCTGTATGAGTCAGAGTCTTTGGCTAGCTGGAAAGTACAGAGCAGTGACCTTGACCTGGCAGTCTGTCTGGCGTAATATTGGTGACTGAGGAGGCAGAGGTTCTCACACTTGATCCCAGATTTTCAGTTGTTTAAAATCTAACAATGGCTCAAAGCGGTCTAGTTGCCAATGAGGAGGGGATATGTGTCCAATGGACAAATGTACACAGGGTGCACTAAGCTCATAGGGCCGATGGTCAGGTGAATTGGAGCTGCCTGTTCAAGTTGGACCTCATTTTGGCTGTAGGATTGCATATTCAGCACACACCTCTGATATTTAAGAGTTCGATTCGGTCTCTTGGCTTCGCTTTGAAGTCTGTCAAAAAGTTGGCTTGACATTAAAGTCAGGTCAGCTCCAGTATCCACCAGGGCCTCCAGTCTCACCTCAGTTTCCAATTTGATGGCCAGGTAGAGTTTTTTGGCCACCCCCCTTTCGATTAGGTTCCCAAGGAGTCTTGGCACTGGGACTTGTGTGGTGACTGGCAAGCAGTCAGAGCTGGTCTCGTGTGGCTCGTCAGCGAGGCAGACCACCAAAACCGCGCTTTCTGGTACTTTGCTGTCCGGGCTGGAGGTGTGGTGCGGGATATCTGGTTCTGTGGTTACCAGTGGATTAGCAGTGATCTCTTTGGGAGGTTCATTTTGAGCGGACTCTGAGTGGGCGTTGGGGTCAGATCTCAGGCTTAGTCATAACTGATCTGACTCATCCCTTTTGTCTCCCTTGTGGTGCTTTTTCTGGAGGAGTTCCTTTAAAAGT
>NW_015508081.1:8654-12326 GCF_001515645.1 Sinocyclocheilus grahami | reverse complement strand
GTGGCTGATGGCTGAATTGTCTGCCCACAGTGCTAGTATGGGGTCAGTTGTTGTGACATCATTCAGCTGTAAGCCCCCCTTAACCTGGGGGCTGTATGAGTCAGAGTCTTTGGCTAGCTGGAAAGTACAGAGCAGTGACCTTGACCTGGCAGTCTGTCTGGCGTAATATTGGTGACTGAGGAGGCAGAGGTTCTCACACTTGATCCCAGATTTTCAGTTGTTTAAAATCTAACAATGGCTCAAAGCGGTCTAGTTGCCAATGAGGAGGGGATATGTGTCCAATGGACAAATGTACACAGGGTGCACTAAGCTCATAGGGCCGATGGTCAGGTGAATTGGAGCTGCCTGTTCAAGTTGGACCTCATTTTGGCTGTAGGATTGCATATTCAGCACACACCTCTGATATTTAAGAGTTCGATTCGGTCTCTTGGCTTCGCTTTGAAGTCTGTCAAAAAGTTGGCTTGACATTAAAGTCAGGTCAGCTCCAGTATCCACCAGGGCCTCCAGTCTCACCTCAGTTTCCAATTTGATGGCCAGGTAGAGTTTTTTGGCCACCCCCCTTTCGATTAGGTTCCCAAGGAGTCTTGGCACTGGGACTTGTGTGGTGACTGGCAAGCAGTCAGAGCTGGTCTCGTGTGGCTCGTCAGCGAGGCAGACCACCAAAACCGCGCTTTCTGGTACTTTGCTGTCCGGGCTGGAGGTGTGGTGCGGGATATCTGGTTCTGTGGTTACCAGTGGATTAGCAGTGATCTCTTTGGGAGGTTCATTTTGAGCGGACTCTGAGTGGGCGTTGGGGTCAGATCTCAGGCTTAGTCATAACTGATCTGACTCATCCCTTTTGTCTCCCTTGTGGTGCTTTTTCTGGAGGAGTTCCTTTAAAAGTATCATGATCTCTGCTGATTCAGATGTAGCTTCCTGGTTCTGTTCTGCTGATGGTTTATATTTGGGCTTGTCCAGGGCATGTTAAGAGGGGTTCTGCTGCTGGCAGTCCGAGCTCGATGCTTGTGTCGGTTCCCCTAGGGCCATCTCTTGGCTTCCCATGTGGCTCCACCCCTTCGGTTGAGGGGTGGTTGTGACCTGTCCCAGGATCTCTCTGGGTGCCCAGTCTGGTGCTTAGGACGGACACTACCATGGCCATGCTGCTCTCTGCTGGCTGGGAAGGATCTTGACATTGTGTTGACAGGTTTGTCACTGTGGCTTGGCTCGGCACCCTCTAGAGCAAGTTCTGAACTCTGATTAGTGACAGGATAGATTGTGGGGGTTTTTCCTGTCTTTTCAGAAGCAGTCCTTTGTCTGGCATAGGGCTTATTGGCCAAATCTCGCAGCTGTTGGGTGGATATCGTCCGTGGGCAAGCCAGAACCCCCATCAGAAGCAGTCCTTTGTTTGGCATAGGCCTTATGGGCCAAATCTCGCAGCTGTTGGGTGGATATCGTCCGTGGGCAAGCCAGAACCCCCAAGTGGTGACTCACTGTTGGGTGCAGGTTCCGGAGGAACAGTTTTGAAGTTGAAATCATCTTCCATTCCTGGCTCATTCCATGCTCCAAAGTAGGCCTGTCAAAGCCTGTTGTAATAGGCCTGCATGGTTTCCTGTCTGCCCTGTTTAAGGTTCATGGCAGTAATCAGTCATTGCTCTTATTCTGGGTCAGAGAACTCCTTAATCAAAGCCTGCTGCAGTTGCTGGTAGCTGTGTCTACACGGAGATCAGTCAAGGCTTTCTGGAGTCTCTCTACTTCCTCCTGCAGCTCTGGGTCATTTTTGTCTGCCGTTCTGTGCTGGTGCTGAGTCTCCGACGTTAGCTGGTCCAGTTGACTTTGAGCAAGCACCAGGTTTCTCTGAGCCTCCTCAGCCTGGAGCTTCAGCGCTGCTGCTTCCTGTTCCATGCGGGAGATGCTTGCTTCACCCAGCTTTGCCTGAGCGAGGAGGTTGTGGGCTAGTGACCCGATGATCTTGGTGAGATCTTTGTGGCTGTAGTCCTGTGCAGGATCGTGTGACATCAGGTTGCTCAGGTTGTCGTTGAGCTCAGGTGCTGCAGGCCACTGGTGGCTTCAGACAGGAGGGCACCAGTCATGGCACTCAGCCAGGACTCTAGTCGATCCCAGTGGGCATCAGGGCTGGATGATCGAGACATGCTGGCTCACTGAGGAAAAGAGAGAGGGGGGGAGAGAGAGAGGGAGAGGGCGAGGGATAGCACAAAAGGCCAATGCAAGTCCTTACAGCGTTAACAGGCTGCAATTATAGTAATTATATGTTCTATGTTCGGTCTGTTTGATGAATACAAACAGTTATCGAAGGGTAGACCAGACACCTGTTATCTCGGCCGTGAATGGCAAGGTGTGTCTGATTGTTGTGGGGGGCACTGGAAAGGATCTAACTAAAGATTGTTGACAGCGTGATCGTCTAAATTCTTTGGCAGCTTGGGTCATCAATCTATTACTAAGCCTTCCTCGATGATTCTCAAAGGTTCGGTCTCTAGGCAAACAAAACAGAACAAAATGAAAAACAACCAAACCAACAAATCAAAACACACAGAGAGATAGAGGAGAGAGCAGGTTTAAGCCTTTCACTGCTGTTACAGGTTTTGACAGGGCCTACAGAGTAGAGGGTGCTGCTGGGTCCAGGATTTCTTCACTGCCAGTACACAATAAAAATGATAAGCAACAGGGTTTCTTCGCTGTTGTTATACAATTTTCACTTGATCAAGGTTTTAAAAGCTCCCATTTACATTCCAATCAGTTAATGGCTCGCAGTGTTAGGATCAGATCTGCATTAGGCACGCATTAGTCAGCTACTCTAATGGTTAAACCTAAGGGAGTGAGATCGTCTAGTTGAATGAAATTGGAATACGCAATGACTTCAATCTAGCAATATGATAAGGCCTTTAAAAGATGATAAGAGGAACATCGCTCTAATCAATCTTTATCACAATGAAGGAAGATTTCTTCGCTCCAACAGGCGATTTTGATAATATTAAAAGGCACTGTAAAGAGATTTCTTCGTCTTTAGAGCAAAATGTTAATATTATGAACTGCAGATTACTTTAACAATTAACAAATGTCTAATGTCTAAATGTCTTACAATTAACAAATTACTAAATGTTAGACAAATAGAGGCTGTTAAAATACAGAACTGGAGGTGGCTTTGAACCATCCAATCAACAGAGTGAGTTTGCGCTGCGACTTGTCTCTAAGCGCGCATAATATAAAAACACAAATAAATTGATACTGGGTTTGCTCACAAACAAAGTTTGAATGTTGCCGCGTTCTCCACCAAATATGTAGCAAATTAGCTCTAAAGGGAAATATTATAATTAATTATAACTGGTTATAATTAATAATAAAAATTTAGATTAGATCTTAGAATTAACTGTAGCAGAATCAATATTACAATTATTTGATCTGTCCGTCCACCGAGCAGACAATATAATAATTTATCAATTCTAGAAAATATTATTTTCCTGGCCAAGGAAGAATAGCTTCCTTATTTTATGCAGTACTAGCAGTAATTTAGCATGTAGCAAGATTCAACATTCAGTGACCACGCATCTAAATAGTTGTAAACGGTTACTTGCATTGGCTTCGATTGCTGAACAAGAGTCCTGATGCGGTAGACAACGGAGGTTCTTTATGAGTTCTTTTAGAAGTGAGCTGGAGGTTTTGCTCTGGTTCCTCTGA
>NW_015508081.1:0-8058 GCF_001515645.1 Sinocyclocheilus grahami | reverse complement strand
GTTTTACCCAAAATATGGTACAAATAGTATGATGCATTTCACGATCACATAGTGTACATCATTGTTTGAGGGATAAAGAGCAGATCATTTTGATATCCAGAACGAAACATCTAGAAGATCTTAAAGCAGAGATACACTCATATACCTGAATATAAGCATTGAGGGTCTAACTAATACAAATAAAGTATTTGTATATATAAAGTATAGAGTTGTAACTAGGCTAATATAATAGGGAAACATACAAACAACACATGCATATACCAGATACAATTGTAACTGATTAATTATAGTCTAAATAAAGAAAATGTCTTTATGTGTGTGTGTTATGTGTATTGCGAGCATGGGGGTAGTTCACTGGCCATCAGACATCTGGTGCCAGGTACTGTGGATGGCTGTCTCTTAGGACATTGGAATGTGTTTGAAGTCGATGGGGAGACCAGAGAGTTGATCTGGTTACCATCTTCTTGATAATGGGGGAAAGACCATTGGCAATTTAGCACCCATATAACTGTAGAATCTGGGGCCAGGACTGTAATTTATATGCAAATGTCAAAAGGCTGAAAGGGTCTCTGAGACATAAAGCCCCCATGACCCTCAATGATCCTATGCAGACGCTACATAAAATTACTAACAACATGTGTAAATTAACAACTTGACTGTTAATTTACGGATTATATTATTAATGGCAAATTACAGTAATTCTAATTTTTTTATACCTGAAAATTGCTGTATTATTTATACAGTATTTTTCATGTTTTCATAAATTACATACAAATTCATGTAAAATTATGAACAATATCTGTAAATTAACAACTTGGCCATTATTTTAAGGATTATATCATTAATGACAAATTACAGTATTTCTCATTTTTTAATATGGGAAAATTACCTTATTATTTATACAGTATTTTTTCTACTTTCTTAAATTACATACAAATTCATGTAAAATTACAAACAATATCTGTAAATTAACAACTTGACTTTTATTTTAAGGATTATATCATTAATGACAAATTACAGTAATTCTCGTTTTTTTTAATACGGGAATATTACCTTATTATTTATACAGTATTTTTTTCTGTTTTCTTAAATTACATACAAATTCATGTAAAATTACAAACAATATCTGTAAATTAACAACTTGACTGTTATTTTAAGTATTATTCCTTTAATGCCAAATGACAGTAATTCTCATTCTTTATACAAAAAATTACTGTATTATTTATACAGTATTTTTTCTGTTTTCTAAAAATTACATACAAATTTGCGTAAAATTACAAAAATAATCTGTAATTAAATAATGTAGCTCATTGTATTAAAGGTTTATGTCCATACTAACAATTTAATTTTCTTTTTTGTCATTTTAAAGTAAATCTTATTCGTTTTATATTTAGCTGTATTTTTACATTCAAACTCTAATTTTATATAGAATAGAAATATAATATATATAGAATATAAAATCAGCCTTAAAATCCAGAAATCATGTAACTGTGCAATAAAAAAATGCATTGTATTAAAAAATATATATTTTTATAAAGAAAAAATCAACCAATAAAGAGTACATTCCTATTCTTAAACTTGAGCAACTTGTCTCCTCAGTCCCCAGACGTTTGCAGACTGTTATAAAAAGAAGAGGGGATGCCACACAGTGGTAAACATGGCCTTGTCCCAACTTTTTTGAGATGTGTTGATGCCATGAAATTTAAAATCAACTTATTTTTCCCTTAAAATTATACATTTTCTCAGTTTAAACATTTGATATGTCATCTATGTTGTATTCTGAATAAAATATTGAAATTTGAAACTTCCACATCATTGCATTCTGTTTTTATTCACAATTTGTACAGTGTCCCAACTTTTTTGGAATCGGGTTTGTATACAGTCAATAAGAGAAACGCAACATACAGACACATGTAATCACAAGAATTTACACAAGAAACATTCCACATTCACAAGAAACCACAGTAGTCCAAATGATGACGCGTTGCAGTCGCAATCCTCTCTGGCGGAATATAATAGTTTAGTGTGAGGAGCAGGGCATAATTTAAGTTGTTAAATGCTGCAAATACTATCCCGATCCACTCCGTAAAGGCATGCGTTTCTCATTCAAAACACGCATCACCGGAAACATGGAATGTCGCAATCTATGACGAAACTGGCGAGAGCCAATGAGCATTTGATATCGCTGCCGTAAAACTTGTTGTAAAGCTTCTTAACGGCAAATGTTTTAATTGTTACTATAGCTACAGAGGAAGGAGATATACATTTCAGAATGGTTTGAATTTGGATCTGTTCCACACACAAAGCATCACACATATACCGAAGATCTGAATAAAAATAAAATACTTTAATGATCATGTTATTTAATGCTTGTGCATGACAGCATATTAATACATTTATGTGCCCCATGGTAAACCAAATAAATATTGCATGATAATCGTTAAATGATCTCTCTCTATCTCTTTATGTAAGGATTCTAAGATAATTTGTTCGGAGAATAATAATATAAAATATAATAAAATTATAATTAAGTGCGGTTTATTACAGTTGACTGATTTACTGATTTGCTTAATTTTGAAATGATATGTTTCATTCTGTTTTGACATGCCATTTCAAAGATTACATTTAAACAATATTATAATTCATTAAAATTTCTGTGATCATTTAACCATTATCATGCAATATTTTATTTATCTTGTTTATCATGGGTCACATAATTTGCTGTCAGACCACAAGCCTGATTTGGGCCACATAATCACTGGACTGATCTGGGCCACACTCCTCCCACCAGCAATCGGCCCTCATATTTGCCGTGATCTATGCCGTGCCATCACCACACATGGCCCAGCTCTGGCTGAAAGGGTAGGCCTACCTGCCATTGCCAACAGGAGGCCAGCAGTTCCAGCTTGAGGCCACATTTGGGCCAAAATCACTTGCTATAGTGGGAAGGACAACCTATACTTGCTATAGGCTCTTAGGGCCAACCTATATATTGTCTTTACTTTTGAATAACTAAAAAAACAGACTTTCACTTTCTATCGTGAGAAGTTCAACATTTTCAGTTTACATTGTCTCATATCACAAATGCTATAAAGTCCTACTGCAGTCAATAGCTGGCAATATATATACTATTAAATAAAAGTATGTAGACAAATTTTGTAACTTGCATGCAATTATGGCATTATTTTTAAATAAGTGTTATGGTGGACAGAGGATTAACCAACAGGCTGTGTAACACTGAAGGGCCAAATACAGAAAATGCCATAGCTGCACAACTGGTACTTCTAAAGGAAAGATCATGGATTTGTTAAAATACAAAAGGGTGCTTATTGGTCATGTCAATATAACTGCACAAGTAGCCAAACACGTACACACACACACACACACATATTACCCTTATTCCTTGACTCTAAAACATGTTGTGTTTCCATGTTTTATGGGGACATTCCATAGGCGTAATGGTTTTATACTGTACAAACTGTATTTGCTGTCGCCTTACACCAACTTTACACCTAAACCTACCCATCACAGGAAACTTTATGCATTTTTAGATTTTCAAAAAACTTCATTCTTTATGATTTATAAGCTTGTTTCCTCATGGGGACCTATCCTTGTGGGGAGATTTGGTCCCCATCATGTGATAAATACCAGGTACACACACACACAACTACCATGATTTTGTCAAGTAAGACCTGTTCCTGAATCAGAATATTTTATTGATCCTGTCTGAAAACATAGTCCCTCTGGCCCTAAATCTAATTTCACTTAAAACAAGTTTTTTTATTTATTTTTTTCATAGTTGCAACGCTATTTGCTGTCTTTGTTGCTTTGAGCGTGATTGGTTAATCTGACCGTCACTCAGGAATCTGGCCAATGATTAGTGAGTGCGCCGTTTTCCCGGTTAAATTTGAAAATACACTGTTGCAGTGTGTGCCGCTGATCGGCTTGGGTTGACGATTGAAAACAAATAAATGCGAATATGGACACAGACTTCTACCAGCAGCTAACAGACATGTAAACTGTAAAAGGTAAGTAACGTTAAGTACCTTATATAATGTTCTATAGTTACATCAAGATGCATTGAAGTGAGATGCTAATCGCTATTATACATCTCAACGTCCTACCAGTGTGTGTTACTGTGTTTTGTTAGTATTTATTTATTAATATTTACAAATTGATATTAATTTGTTTGTGTGTGTGCTTCCCCCTTATGATCCAGAAGTTTTGGGAAAGAAAATCTTCTACCACATGATCTTCAGAGGAAGTGAGTATTTATGTCTAACATTAAGACATACTAACATAAATTTTATTTTTTTGTGATTATTTATTTTTTATTATTGCAGAATAGAACATGGTCAACATGTGTGACACAACTTAACTATATACAAAACCAGGGTTTGCATGTATAAAAACATAAAATGAATAACAATAATAAATAAATAAATAATAATAGATAGGTAAAAATAAATAAAAATGGGGAGAAGGAGGGGGGAGGGAGGTTGAGTAGATAGCACCAGCATGGATCTAAGATACCAATTGCTCCTTCTTCCTGGACTTATAGAGCAAGCAGTACAGCTGCTCTAATGAGATATTATATGGGAGATTTTCCTAATAAATTCTGCCCATGCCTCAAGTGTTTTTGGTTTGGCTTTATTAATTCTCGCTGTTGTGCATTCTAACAATGCAATATTTTTGAGTTCTATAAGCCACATTTTAAATGCTGGGAATGTGGGTTTGTGCCAGATTAAAAAAATTATCTTTTTGGCCGCAGTTAGAGCAGTGTGGAGGATCCTTCGCTGGTTAACATTCAGATTGAGCTCAGTGTCATCATTCAACAGGCAAAGACTGGGATGTTTAAAGATAACCACGTCACACAGGTCTGTCAAGACTTGAAAAACCTTATCCCAAAATGTACCAATATGTTGACACTCATAAAACATGTGCATATAGGTCCCCACAGTATTTGAATTACAGAGCGAGCAAAAAGGGGTAGGCAAGCGCTTCATTTTGTGCAGGACATATGGAGTAGCGTAAGCCTTGTTGATGAGTTTGTAGTGTCTTAGTTGGTGGGCAAGATTTTTGGACATCGTTGGAATACTTTCCCAGATCCAGTCCCAGTTTGGTTTGTAATGGGCCAGTTCCTTTTCCCACATAGTAGTGATAGGGAGTGTGCCGCAGCACTGCTTGAGTAATCTGTTATAAATGAATGACACTGCTCCTCGTGCCTGAGAAAAATTCACACAGTCCAACAGAGGATGAGAGTTCAGGTTAAAGTTTCACGGTACGCCATATGCATGCATTGTGCTTCTCAACCTTAAATACAGAAAGTAGGAATGACCAGGAAGATTATAGCAGTCTTTCAGATCTTGAATATCAAGTATGCAACATCTCATAGACCTGATTTTATTTTTAATCAAAATTCTGATGTAAAGAAAGATCACTCCCTTTATGTACATAGTTTTCTTTCTTGCCCCTTCCCCCCTTATTTTTTCTCTTTTTTTCTCTCTTCTTTTCTTTTCTATTTTTATGTATTTATCTCTCCCCCCTTTTTTTCTCCTCAATATGTACACAACATGTGCAAAGGGCTGCATGTATATATGGGCACATTTAGATATGTACATATATGTGAATGTGAGTGTAGACACAGGTGTGCTTATGTATGAGTGTATTCATAGGTATAATGTGTAATGTGCATTTGATGGAAGCGTAAGTTTGTTTGAAAAAAAGAAAATTAAAAAAAAAAAAAGAAAGAAAATAGCAGAGGACCTAGGACAGATCCTTGTGGCACTCCATATTTTACTGGTGATAATTGAGATGACTCCCCATTTAAATGAACAAAATGGTAGCAATTGGACAGGTAGGATCTAAACCATCTTAAAGCCTGCCCTTGAATACCTGTATAGTTTTGTAATCGATCTATGAGTATATCATGATCTAAATGGCAATGGCAAAATTAATGTTTTGAAATGTAAACTGATATTTCCTACTGATACACTACAGCAAACGATAGAAATAACTGACTTAAAACCATTCTTAGCTGGTGAAAATACTAGTGTTCTAATAATTTTGTTATAATTAATGTTAGTTATCTATTTTCATATTGTGCATATAAAAGTACTCACATAAGGACTCGTAATTTACTTGAAAAGAGACACGTCCATTGTGTAACTGCATCATTGTGCTTGTACCCCTAATGATCGCCTTGAGTTAAACCGCATTGTTTCAGTTACCTTCTGTGTCGTTGCCCACAACGCTTCGGTGATGGGACTTTGAAATAGCAAACAGGGAAAAAAAAAGGCATGACTTATTTCGCATCCAGCTAGCCAACTCTTTAACAGCTAGTTAAAGCTGTTGTCATAGCCTAGCCCAGGGGTTCTCAAACTTCTCCATGAAGTACCCCCAGCACTGCACATTTTGTATGTCTCGCTATATCTGACACACCCACTTCAGGTCTTGCAGTCTCCACTAATGAGCTGATGAGTTGAATAAGGTGTGATAATTGAGGGAGACATACAAAATGTGCAGGGCAGGGTGTACTCCAGGACTGGTTTGAGAAGCACTGGCCTAGCCTTTTATTAGAATAGAAAATAGCAAGGGTCCATTAAAAAAAAAACTGTTGTACGGTTTTTTTTTTTGCAGTGGGGCAGCTCAGGAACACTGGACACACAAGTACTCTTGCTCTTTTGCCCCAAGGCTGCACTGGCAGGCTTTGCCAAGCCAACATCAAAGTTTGTGTTCAAACTTTAGTTTCTAGGCACATATTGATTAGGTCAAATTGACTAAAACTGACAAAAGTCCTTGATATTCATGAAATGAATTACATTCTTTTTAAAATATATGCTTATTTAAATAAGTATCATGTGTAGGCTACACCCATGATTGTTTATTTATTTATTTACTTATTATTGAACATGCAGGGATTTTCATTCTTAGAGGTGTGTTAGTTAAATGAAAAAAATAATAAATAGAATGAAGAAAATGTTACATCTATATAATAAAAAAGGTATACCTGAAAGAAACGCATTTTTTTAGGCCCATAGAATTCAATGGCTGATGGTTGTAGGTGATTTCATACAATAATGTAAATGTAAACTCATTACTTGTCTGAATTTCAACATTATAATGGAATCATAAGCTACTTGTCACGGTCACGGTGTGTGGAGGCAGGCAGGATGACAAGGATTCCAATAATTACTTTTAATGTAGACACAAGAAGTCAGATTCAGGAAGGTGAGACCCACACACTCGGGGTAACATTCAAAATAACCAACAAACCAGAATACCAGAGACAGGAACTAATATAGGGTAGATAACTAGGGGCAGACAGGTGAGCACAATGAGGTGATTAATAATTAGTATGGGCTAAACCAACAAAAGAGGAAGAAACCACAATAAACAGTCCACAGGGGCGTTACATTACTCCCCCCTCCCGGAAGGTGCATCCTCGCACCGTAGAAACAGAGGGAAGGGCAGAGGGGGACTAGGAGGAGGACAAAGCAGTGGATGTGAGATGGTGACAGGGGAAGGCAAAGGGCTGGCAGGCAGACCAGACAGGTGGAGGTTCCGGCGGAGGACGGACTTCCAGGAGGAGGACGGCTAACAGAGTCCAGGGAGGTGATGATGGAGGGAGGAGCCAGAGGCGGTGGGACAGAGCGACGAGGCGCAGCCAGAGGAGTGGAGTCCAGAGGCGATGGCGGGTCGACGCCCGACCATGGCAGAGCCGGAGGGACGAGGGAGCCCGGTGAAGCTGATGGATCGATGGGTGATGGTGGAGGCGAGGGAGCTAGGAGCCGAGGTGGGGCCACTGGGTCTACGGGCCGAGGCGGAGTCCGGGCCTCGTAGGCTGGAGACAGAGGTGAGGGGGCTCCAACCCTGGCGACGCTGGAGGCTCGCACCGCAATGATGGTGGGCTGAGGGCGAGCAGAGGGGCTGACAGCGGTGGAGGAGGGTGGAGCGGGTGGGAGGGCGAGCATTTTTGAGAAGCGGGCACTGGAGAGAGCTCTTGGGCTGGAGCCCTTTCTGGGCTCGACAGGGGATCGGGAGCCATTCCTAGGCTCG
>NW_015508080.1:30915-31702 GCF_001515645.1 Sinocyclocheilus grahami | reverse complement strand
TCTTTCTTTCTTTCTTTCTTTCTTTCTCTCTCCTCCTCCCCTGTTCCACATACTGAAGAGTGTCCTTGAAGGGCAGTGAATAAAGTGGCTTTTTCTTTTCTATTGGATTTCCTGTCATTTATATTCCACAAGTATATAGTCGAAGCTCTTGTGCCTGTTGATTCAAACCTACCAATTAACTTAAAACAAAACAAAAAAATGCTGCAGTGTACCCTAAATTGTGCATGGAGACAAAATAACAATGTCATCACGAGCACACGTCATTCTTTCCTCTGTTCAAATTCAAATAATAATAACAAGACTTTACATGTTGCAGATTCTAGATGTATAATTCTCATTCAGCATGGTGAGCTGACATTCTGCCACCATCCAGCATCTCTTTGGATAACATAAGAACAAGTTATGTTGCTTTCCTTCACATGAATAATGTGATAGTAAGTGTTCTGGTTATCAGATCAGTCCTTATAATCTGATACCAGCAGTCAGTCACCTGCCAGTGCTGGCTTCTGCTGTGCTGCACTCTGCCCCCTAAGGCTGACTTAATCGATCAACTGAAATGTGTCTTGCATTGCTTGCTTCAGCCTTCCGCTCAGTGCAATCAGTTATTGGGATTCTCCTAAAAGAAGTTTCTATTTACCTCCAGTCTATCTGCATGTCATTGTTATTCAATTTACATTCTTTGTCCTGTTTTTCTCTCTTCTTTTTTTTTCCACGGCATCTCTCTTGATTTTAGTTCATGGGCTGAGGGGAAATAGGCTGGACTTTGAGATCTTGTGGTGATACTCCA
>NW_015508080.1:25573-29513 GCF_001515645.1 Sinocyclocheilus grahami | reverse complement strand
ATGTACTGTTTTAAAAAGTAGTATGTTAAGTAGTATGTAATATTAAATTTTTTCAAATGGTAACATGCCACATTCTTGTCACATGAACTTACTACATTGGTTGTTTAAGTTTGGAGTGACTTCGGGTCTTTACAAAAAATAATAATAATAAAAGTATTTTGCATGTTTTGACAAATGCTCTAGTGCAAATATCATGTTCTGTATCAGGGCCTGAAATAAATTCCTGAAGATGTAATATATATATACTCTTTTCAGTTTCTTGTTTCCCAGCAAAGTGTGATGAAATCATGTGCAATATTGTTGTTTATTTAGCTAAGCGGATAGTTAAGGGTCATTTTTAATGTTATATTAAAAATGAGTAAAGTTAAAGTTAAAAGAATGTGTTGGGGGAAAAAAACACAACAGATAAAATCCTGAGAAAGGAGAACATGCTGCAAAATCAGTTGTGAAAGTAGGTCATCATTTATGTATGAATACGCATGAATATGCATACAAACAATCAAACTAATGGAAATGAGATCGAAACTGGCACTTTTTTCAGCAAGGATGTCTTAATTTGATCAATCTTTTTACAAAAGATTTCTGGTAACACTTTATTTAAGGATCAAATTTTAGCTATTAATTAGTTGCTTATTAGCATGCATATTAGTAGCATATTTGCTGTTTATTAGTACTTATAAAGCACATATTAATGCCTTATTTTGTATGGCTATATTTTAGATCCCTTAATCCACCCCATACCTAAATTAACAACTACCTTACTAACTATTAATAAGCAGCTGATTAGGAGTTTGTTCAGGGAAAACTCTTAGTTAATAGTGAATATGTGTTTCCTATTCTAAAGTGTTACCAGATTTCTATATCAAATAAATGATAATAATAATAATTGATGATAATAATAAGAAATGCTTGATCACCAAATCAGCATTGGAATGTTTTATGAATGATTATTTGACAACGAAGACTGCAGTAATGGCTGCTAAAAAAAAATCAGCTTTACCATCACAGGAATAACTCATATTTTATTATATATTACAATAGAAAACAGGTATTTTAAATTGTAAAAATATTTCACAGTATTAGTGTTTGTAATGTATTTTTTTATGTATTATGTATTATGTAATGTATTTGAGGGGAAAAACATAATGTCTTTGAATACTACTTAAAAAAATACCTATTATGAGTTTATTTTCAAAACATTATGACTGCATTCTCGAAAGCTAATGTTTTCTTTTTTTAATACTAAGCATATATATCCCATTTTATGAACATTTATCAAATGTAACACCGATTAGAGTTGTGAGCAATACCCACAATAACACACTGCAAAATAGTACGATACTCTGCTATTCTGAGCTCAACCAATGTCTCATGTCACGCTTAATTTAGTGAAATCACATTTGATTATCCAGACATCTTACGGAGAGTCACTTCTCTATGAACAGTATTCCCTGGCTGAGATGACTGAACTTCTGAAGCAGAAGAGAGATATGCAAGAGTGTCAGAATTGTAATATTGTTCAAAGAACATGTGTAACTTATGTAAAGGTTTGTAATGTTGATATTTATGTGCAAAATAAGTTTTATAATTGGAGGTCTGCACTGTGTTATGATCTACAGTCCTAGCAGTGCCCGAGTCACTCAGCGTCTGTGGGGGTTGTTGCCAAAGCCTTTGCACATGTCATGTCTGTGGCTTTGTATTTAAGCTAAGATTGCGTAACCTTTGTCTAGGACTCTGTTACAAAACTTAATCCTAAATATCACTCTATTTCTTTCCGTTTTTGACCTACTTTCAACCATCCAGTCCTGGAGTGGTTACAGTTTTTGTTTGTTTGTTTAATTTGTAAAAAAAAAAGTATGTTTTTTGGGCATGGCAACACAGCAATACCATGTTATCGCTACAGTGTGATATCCTTTAAAATGCCTTGGAGCACTATGTAATCATTACTATAATAATAGTAGCTATAATATAATAATCATTACTGTGGCACATATCAAAATATCTGATATGCCAATACTCTACTATGGTACATTTTTTTAAGGCAACACTTTTAAAGTTCTCGCCTACACTGCAAGTTGAAAAGCTGACAGCAGTTTTGCTGCACATAAGGTATTTTTTCGCAGAATGCTGAACTATTTATGGGAAGGAAAAATGGTGTGACATTTAACATTTTATTCCTCCCCATAATCTCTTGCTTTTTCTCTTTCTTCATCCTGTGTGTCTTTCCTCTTCTCAAATCCTCATGGAGCTCTTATTTTCATATAGTTCTCTCACTCTCTTGTTTTGTTCTGTTGGTTTCTTTTCTCATTCTCTGTCTCTCTCCTGAATCTTTAACTCTTCATACATTCACATTATTGGCTGAATCTCAATGACCTTTAGAGAATGTCTAAAATAGATGTGAAGAATTTTTTCTCTAATTATTTGGTGTTGTTCACATTTTAAGGAATGATTCTTGCAAAAATATGAATCACACACCCTCATGTTGCTTCATACTCATGTGACTTACTTTCTACTGTGGGACACGAGGCGAATTTTTAGAATATCCTCAAAAACAATGGCCAGTATTATGAAACGAAATAAAGTTATCATAGAAGTGGTAAGTACTTTGAAAACTAACCCTTCTTTTGATTCAGATCTTTTAATTGAATCCTTTAACCAGAATATTCTTCAAACCTTCAAAACACAAGGTACCTTCTTACATTCAATATGTCCATTTACTACTCAGTAAATGATAGGTTAACTATACCTTTTAAAAGAAAGTAACCCCTTGTTTCAATCTAACCTCTCCACAAATCAAATCCTCTTTCGGTTTCTTGAATTGTTTTGAGTTTATGTTCTTAAAGGTCATGTTCTCTTTATCTGTTCTTGGGGTTTGCAGCATTACAATGTGAGTTGATTATTATGCTCAATTTGTCAGTAGAATCGTGTGCATTTTGAACAGGGTGAACATTTCTAGCTGACTAAGGAGGTAGATTTTCAGTTTGAAGTCCTTTCTTTTGAAATGTGCTGTGTGAGTTTGTTTTAAAAGTTTCCAGAAATGAAGAACTGTTTCCTGGACATAATTTCTGTCTCTATATCACTTTTGTTTCTTCAGGTGACCCCCTCCTCTAAGATTGTGGGTGATCTGGCTCAGTTCATGGTGCAGAACTCTCTCTCCCGGGCTGAGGTAGAAGAGAGAGCAGACGAGCTCTCCTTCCCTCTGTCTGTTGTGGAGTTCCTGCAAGGACACATTGGAATACCACACGGAGGATTCCCTGAGCCCTTCCGGTCAAAGGTGAGATCACACTGTTTAAGGAAAACAAAACTTGGTTTCATGGTTTAATATTTTTATTCATTATTATTATAAAATGTACTAAATAAACAGGATTGGACCTTCTCATTTTATCAGTCAAGAATACATGAGTGGGACTCCCAGCATTTCAGACATGCAAACAAAACAATAGCCTTCATTAGATCAAGAATAGTGTTTAAGAACTCATTGAGAAGTGTTTTATTTCTCATAGAAATCTTCCCTGGAGAATTGAGTGTTTTTCATTGCATTTAATCAGTTAGCAGATGCTATTATTCAAGGCACCTACAAATGAGGAAAAAACATAAGCGTTTTTTGTTGTTGCTGTTGAGAGTGACAGTGGCATTGTTTTTGAATAATCTCTAGCCACACAAAGAGAGGAAGAGTGAGACAGAGAAGAAGAAAATTAGAAGGTAACTGGATGCAATAGAGTGAGAAAAAGCTTTGTGTGCATCCATCACAAAGTTTGTGTATATGTGTGAAAGACAGGATAAGAGACGAAAGGTTTAAGGCTGAGTAAAGCTTGTCACATGCCAGGCGCTTTCTCAGTAGTGGCTGTGGCGTTTCCGTCTTCTTGTGCTGAAAGGCTTGCTGAGAAAAGAAACCATGCAGAGTCAGACTGATCCACTATAATGCACACACACACACACA
>NW_015508080.1:23258-24719 GCF_001515645.1 Sinocyclocheilus grahami | reverse complement strand
AAATCCAATAGATATCAGCCAATCATATTTAGACTTTTAATTTTCCCAAATGTTTCCAGTTTAGTGTGCCATAAGCATCAGCTATGAGTGTGGTGGATGAAGGGTAGGCAGTCTATGGCAGTCTATTTTCTGATGCTGAGGCTAGTCCCAACCAGACATGATATGAAAAAGCAACAATTGTCAGGATATTATGTCTTGACAGGACGTGTTGATTTTTATTTTTGTAATGTCATGCTGGGTATACCCGACCAAACTGAAATCTCATCCACTCAGTATAGTTGAATTTCAAACACCAAATAAATTCTGACTCAAACAACTATTGGCTGTGGTTGTTTCGAGTCTCATATTTTTTGCCTTAAGTGTGGACAGACAAATTACTTGTCATTGGACAATAGTGGATTGTACTGTTATTTAACTACATGCTGTTTGTTCTGCTGACAAAACATATTTTGGAAAAACAACTGTCATTAACATAGATTAGACTTCATAACAGTTCTGAGTTTTGAAAATTATGATCTAGACCCATACAGAGCATGCCACTGTTAAGACTCTAAATCTATCCCTCAAAGCCTCATTTTCATCCGTGTTAAATTCAATATGATGTCCAACCTGACTAAGGTCTGTTGCACATGTTTAGAACACTCTCTCGTGTTTCATTAAACTGCATTGAACGTATATACTGTATTGATGCATCATCTCTAAACATTACGCTGAATAATATCCTCAGTGTGCTACTGTTGTTCTGTTACCTTCAATGACTAAATACAAGTTGGCACAAATACGATCACTAATACTGACTTGAGGCATTAACCATAATGCATTAGAGATTTTAAAAGTCTAATGATGCTATGTCCTCTGACCTGGATATATGTACACTGCCACAGCCCCAGGCATGGTCAAGGCATATGTGTTTGTGGGTGTATTTGAGACACACTTATGATAGGTTGGAAAGTTTTAATGCAGCAGGGCCTACAGTGACTCACTCATGCATCCGTAGTTCTATCTCTGCCAATCAGCTCATCTAGATAAACTCAGTTACACACCACTGGACAAACACTGATAAGAGTGGGCAATCTTCTCCCAAAGGCATACACACGAACACACACTTTTACATGCACAAACAGGTTGAGATGGAAGAAATACAACCACAGTCTTGATGATATAATCAAAACATTTCATACACCATCCTGTCAAGCAGTCTGTAAATTTGCAATAAATTGAGATGGAAAAACAGGCTTCCATATAAACATCCATCATGTCTTTGTAATGATTTAAAGTTTGTATTTATGTCTATATAGTGACCAAGAAACAGCTTGAGAGGATACAATTCTTCACACCTTTATGTATGCGGTTTTAGTGACGTTAGAAGACAATTAAACATCGCTCCAGTCTCAATCCTAAGGGCAATTAACCACTCTATCTTTAGAAACCCTTCCTACCACACACACACACACACACACA
>NW_015508080.1:18332-23248 GCF_001515645.1 Sinocyclocheilus grahami | reverse complement strand
TATGTTATGAATTATTTTGTGGCTCTGAATGAAGTCAACCAAACTTTGTAAGCATGACTGACATTTGCAGCCTGCTTTAAATTTTCCTCAACAGAACCATGGGGTCACATAATATCTTAGTGTAGAGAGAAAAATATGACTGACTTGTCCACTAGGCAACAAGATTATTTCTGATGTTGGCATCTAAAAATGTGATCACTGACATACATGTTCCAACAATTACAACAAATCCACCCCATGTACTTCCTGCCTTGCTCAAGTTGCTAAGTAACTAGAAAATGTGTTGCTAGTTCATGTACAGTAGCTCTTCCAGCTACACTAAAAAATAAAAAATAAAAAATGGGTGTAGAAACAATTTTCACTCAGAATTTGCTAGTAAATTTAACAAATAATTACAAGGAAATGGCAAGTAACCCATTGAATTAAATGTGATATTTTAAAGTAGAAAGACTGAAATAGTATTTTCTTGTAAAATCTACACTGTGTTTTATTTACAACTTTGAAAAAATTGTATTTATAAAAGTAGTATTTATTAGCTTTTTAGCTGTAATATGACAAAAATGTAATTAAATAATATTTCTAACTCACCTCAAACATGATGTTCGTCTTTAACAAACGTTTTGAAATCTAACGTTTATGTGAAGTGCTCTTTGTCAGAGTCTTTGTGAACCCCGCTTTGTTTCCTGGTGGACCGTTAAAGACTTCTGCAGACTAGGTCGAAATCCAATAGATATCAGCCAATCATATTTAGACTTTTAATTTTCCCAAATGTTTCCAGTTTAGTGTGCCATAAGCATCAGCTATGAGTGTGGTGGATGAAGGGTAGGCAGTCTATGGCAGTCTATTTTCTGATGCTGAGGCTAGTCCCAACCAGACATGATATGAAAAAGCAACAATTGTCAGGATATTATGTCTTGACAGGACGTGTTGATTTTTATTTTTGTAATGTCATGCTGGGTATACCCGACCAAACTGAAATCTCATCCACTCAGTATAGTTGAATTTCAAACACCAAATAAATTCTGACTCAAACAACTATTGGCTGTGGTTGTTTCGAGTCTCATATTTTTTGCCTTAAGTGTGGACAGACAAATTACTTGTCATTGGACAATAGTGGATTGTACTGTTATTTAACTACATGCTGTTTGTTCTGCTGACAAAACATATTTTGGAAAAACAACTGTCATTAACATAGATTATCTATATAGTGACCAAGAAACAGCTTGAGAGGATACAATTCTTCACACCTTTATGTATGCGGTTTTAGTGACGTTAGAAGACAATTAAACATCGCTCCAGTCTCAATCCTAAGGGCAATTAACCACTCTATCTTTAGAAACCCTTCCTACCACACACACACACACACACACACACACATATTCCTGGCTTATAAATGGCCTCAAAAGCGGTCAAATTAATGAAGAGTGAATGAATTAAGCGTGGAGCATCTTTGAACTGCAGTCACTGTGACTAATAGAATTTGTGAGCCCCCCTTTTTGTCTCGTGCCTCCGCCAAGGGAAAAGCCTCTAAACCCTTTCCCGGCAATCCTCAGGGAGCTCCTCCATACACTAATCAGGATGTTTTATGTATTATTCAAAATGCATTAGCTTGGCTGAATGTGCTAATAACTGGCTCATCTAGCGCTGAGACACTTCAGCACTTAATAGAAGAAGCAGGGGCGATCATGGGAGGGTATGTCACATTGAGTTTAAGATGCGTGGAAAGGTCTGGAGAGTGTTTGCACTACACACTTATAACATGAGCAGCTCACAAGACACGATTGTACTTCATATGATGTAGATAGCGGTGCCGGAAAGAGTTTTCAATTGGGCGGGTTCTGATGTCACAATATAAAAAATGGGCTTATGAATATTAATTTGCTGCATAGTTGCTCACCAGTTTCTAGTCATGTTATCAACCCCTCACTATTTATTAATTGTTGATCTGTGGAGATGTGCTTGGGTTGCGTGGGCTTGTAGGCTTTTCATGTTGATTTGACATTTTGAGATTTTGGGTTCAGTTTTATGTTTGCTCGGATATTTTTGTAAAACCTTTTAAAATTAAGAAATAAATTAACCAAAAGAGACATTCTAACTAATTTAACACCAGAGTACGATTAGAAATAATATACAATTAGAAATATTATAGCAATTAAAATGCTCAATATTAGAACAGAGATATAGCACACTAATTAGATATTTCTTATGTATTTGACATGTAAATTTGCTTGCCAAAAAACACACAGAATTGCTTCTTTATACCCAAAATGCTGACTGACTGCATCAGTGAGACGCTGCAGGAATTTAGTAGGTCATAAAATAACTGTTTAAAGATTAAAAAACGCAGTTCAAAAGCTTTCAGTTCCTGTTTCTCAGCTTCAGATTAAGATTTGTAGGTGAGTCGAAAATGAAATACCTGTCAGACTTTGTTATGGATAAACAACCATATGGACTCTCTACCATCACATGAGTTCTTTGTTAGTCCTGACTGATCATACTCATCTGCACACTTATAACTGTGTCGGATGATTGATTGATTGATTGATCGATCGATTGATTGATCGACCGACCGATTGACTGAGACGGGTTTCAGAGGATGTGTGTGAATGACAGCACACTTCTTTACATCCCTTTCAACTCTGAGTCTGCCAGGCCATTACTGTCACAGCCCATAGGCTCAGTCCTAATGCCTTGAATGTGCACTTCCCCTATAGGTGCCTGTCACGATTTCACCTCTACAGCATTGTTGGGGAATAACAAACTAAAAGTAGCAACGCTAGTAATTTAAAGAGTTTTCAATTGGGCGGGTTCTGATGTCACAATATAAAAAATGGGCTTATGAATATTAATTTGCTGCATAGTTGCTCACCAGTTTCTAGTCATGTTATCAACCCCTCACTATTTATTAATTGTTGATCTGTGGAGATGTGCTTGGGTTGCGTGGGCTTGTAGGCTTTTCATGTTGATTTGACATTTTGAGATTTTGGGTTCAGTTTTATGTTTGCTCGGATATTTTTGTAAAACCTTTTAAAATTAAGAAATAAATTAACCAAAAGAGACATTCTAACTAATTTAACACCAGAGTACGATTAGAAATAATATACAATTAGAAATATTATAGCAATTAAAATGCTCAATATTAGAACAGAGATATAGCACACTAATTAGATATTTCTTATGTATTTGACATGTAAATTTGCTTGCCAAAAAACACACAGAATTGCTTCTTTATACCCAAAATGCTGACTGACTGCATCAGTGAGACGCTGCAGGAATTTAGTAGGTCATAAAATAACTGTTTAAAGATTAAAAAACGCAGTTCAAAAGCTTTCAGTTCCTGTTTCTCAGCTTCAGATTAAGATTTGTAGGTGAGTCGAAAATGAAATACCTGTCAGACTTTGTTATGGATAAACAACCATATGGACTCTCTACCATCACATGAGTTCTTTGTTAGTCCTGACTGATCATACTCATCTGCACACTTATAACTGTGTCGGATGATTGATTGATTGATCGATCGATTGATTGATCGACCGACCGATTGACTGAGACGGGTTTCAGAGGATGTGTGTGAATGACAGCACACTTCTTTACATCCCTTTCAACTCTGAGTCTACCAGGCCATTACTGTCACAGCCCATAGGCTCAGTCCTAATGCCTTGAATGTGCACTTCCCCTATAGGTGCCTGTCACGATTTCACCTCTACAGCATTGTTGGGGAATAACAAACTAAAAGTAGCAACGCTAGTAATTTAACAAAGTTTTTCATTAGTGTCACAGTAGCTCAGCTGTTTTCAAAACAGAATATTTTTCCAGTAATTAGCTTCTTTTACCAGTGAGTAAAAAAGCTACACGAGTGCTAAAATTTCTATTCTCTCTCTATGAATTATTGGGATTAATTAAATTTCAATTAATTTTAATGAATGGTTTCATTTCAAATGCTTCCTTTGGTAACTCTTTAGTATAGGGACCAATTCTCACTAATAACTAGTTGCTTATTAGCGTGCCTATTAATGATGACACGAGCCGATCGAAAATCGATTCAAATATGTGACGATTCAAATCGGTTGAGATGCCAAACAAATTGCGATACAATTGGAGTAGGAGTTTATATGAATGTACAGTCTCATTTAGATTAAAAACTACTCATGCTGCATGTATGCTGCATCTTTGTTTGGATCATGATTCAAATCCAGTGGTTGCCTCTAATTTTAAATGGAAAGAGCACAGACAAAGCCATCGTTTGTTCATATTAAGAGATTTATTTTATTTGTGTAACTTGTTTGATTTGGGGTTTGTTTTAAAATTTCAATTTAGTTTTGTTATTGTAATGGGGCTGACAAGACGTGAGACGTGCAGATCCATATGCAAGCTTTTTATTAGGAGAAGACAAAGACGTGGTCATAAAACAGGCATGGGTCAGATAATGGCAGACAGGTATATGGCGGGCAAAACACAAGAATAGTCCTAGGGCTAGCGTAGGTCGACGATCGGCAGACAGAATCACAGGGGCGAGACTAGAGGGATAAATCCAGGGAGACAGGCAAAGATCAGAACCGAGAAAACTGACAAGGCAAGGCAAAACAAGAAAACACGGGAAGGATAACAGGAACTAGGAAAACTAACAGGCTAAGTAATACTCAGCAGAGAAAGGTGGTTAGAGTGGGTGTTATATAGTGAGTGAGATGATTAGAAACAGCTGTGTGCAATGAGTGCAATCAGTGCAGTGTGCAAACCATGCAATGAATGATGGGATATGTAGTCCGGGGTGCTATGCAACAGTTTGTGTTGTGCGAGAGTCAATGTAATGAAAAGGGTGACCTCTGGTGGTGAATAAACGGAAGTCCATGGACCGAATTCGTGACAGAGCCCCCCCCCAAGGAGCGGCTTCCAGACGCTCCAAACACTAAACGATC
>NW_015508080.1:11304-18272 GCF_001515645.1 Sinocyclocheilus grahami | reverse complement strand
GGCCCAGATACACCATAAAGCAACCCCCCATATGGGAAGTGCTGCAGACAGGGGAATGAGTTTATGAATAGAAGGGTTAGAGTGAGTGGGTTTGGGGATACCAGCGGTGCGTGCAGACACCAGCAGTGTATCCCTCACACTGGATACCAGACTGGGATACCGAGGGGCTGACCCTGAGAATCATTGACTCATGAGTGACTCGATTTGACTCATGATGATCAACTGTGACTACCCTTGACTCGGGAAGATCAACTGTGACTAGACTTGACTCAGGAAGATTAGCTGTGACTTGACTCATGATAATGAACTGTAACTTGACTTGACTCATGACGTTCAACTCTGACTTGACTAGATTCATGACTATCAGCTGTGGCTTGACTAGACTCATGATAATAAACTGTTACTTGACCTGACTCATGATGATCAACCGTGACTTGACTAGATGCTGTTGTGTCCGCCATCTTGTGAGTGTGCTCCGCTGTCGCCGCCATCTTGTGAGCGTGCTCTAGTGTGGCCGCCATTTTGCGATCAGGCTCAGCTGCCGCCGCCATTTAGTGAGCGGGCTCTGGTACAGCCACCATTTCAGTCACAGACATTGTGTCGCGTTCTTCCTCCGCGACACCCACAGTAAACAAAGATCCGACAGTCAACAAAGCATAATCCATAAACTGAGTGAGTGATGAACGTGGACCCTCGCGTCTAAGCTTAGCCCTAAGAGGTTGATTTATGCCATCGCAGAAAAACAGTAAACCAGTAAACAGTCTGGTAACTCAGAACAGTGAGCGATGGCTAAAAACTCTCGGCTATGGTTCTCCAATGATCGTGGACCCTGTTTAAGGGCTAACAAAATCCTTGCCGTGCCCATACCTGGCCAATGTTCCTCAGAAAAGCTGCTGGGTCCTTGTAGGGTCGAGTATACAATCAGTGCAGTGTGCAAACCGTGCAATGAATGATAGGATATGTAGTCCGGGATGCTATGCAACAGTTTGTGTTGTTCGAGAGTCAATGTAATGGAAAGGGTGACCTCTGGTGGTGAATAAACGGAAGTCCATGGACCGAATTAGTGACAGTTATATTCAGTTTCACAAAGAAACGTGCAGCAATAGCCTAATAAAACGACACATCTTCATTTACTGTATAATGTCTTCAATCTCATTTTGTAAAAAAAAAAAATTAAAAATCGTGAGAAAATCGAATCGTGAAATCAAAATCGTGAATCGAATCGAGATTAGCTGTGACTTGACTTGACTCATGATAATGAACTGTAACTTGACTTGACTCATGACGATCAACTGTGACTAGACTCGACACATGACTATCAGCTGTGACTTGACTAGACTCATAAATATCAGCTGTGACTTGACCAGACTCAGGATAATAAACTGTGACTCGATTTGACTCATGATGATCAACTGTGACTACCCTTGACTCGGGAAGATCAACTGTGACTAGACTTGACTCAGGAAGATTAGCTGTGACTTGACTCATGATAATGAACTGTAACTTGACTTGACTCATGACGTTCAACTCTGACTTGACTAGATTCATGACTATCAGCTGTGGCTTGACTAGACTCATGATAATAAACTGTTACTTGACCTGACTCATGATGATCAACCGTGACTTGACTAGATGCTGTTGTGTCCGCCATCTTGTGAGTGTGCTCCGCTGTCGCCGCCATCTTGTGAGCGTGCTCTAGTGTGGCCGCCATTTTGCGATCAGGCTCCGCTGCCGCCGCTATTTAGTGAGCGTGCTCTGGTACAGCCACCATTTCAGTCACAGACATTGTGTCGCGTTCTTCCTCCGCGACACCCACAGTAAACAAAGATCCGACAGTCAACAAAGCATAATCCATAAACTGAGTGAGTGATGAACGTGGACCCTCGCGTCTAAGCTTAGCCCTAAGAGGTTGATTTATGCCATCGCAGAAAAACAGTAAACCAGTAAACAGTCTGGTAACTCAGAACAGTGAGCGATGGCTAAAAACTCTCGGCTATGGTTCTCCAATGATCGTGGACCCTGTTTAAGGGCTAACAAAATCCTTGCCGTGTCCATACCTGGCCAATGTTCCTCAGAAAAGCTGCTGGGTCCTTGTAGGGTCGAGTATACAATCAGTGCAGTGTGCAAACCGTGCAATGAATGATAGGATATGTAGTCCGGGATGCTATGCAACAGTTTGTGTTGTTCGAGAGTCAATGTAATGGAAAGGGTGACCTCTGGTGGTGAATAAACGGAAGTCCATGGACCGAATTAGTGACAGTTATATTCAGTTTCACAAAGAAACGTGCAGCAATAGCCTAATAAAACGACACATTTTCATTTACTGTATAATGTCTTCAATCTCATTTTGTAAAAAAAAAAAATTAAAAATCGTGAGAAAATCGAATCGTGAAATCAAAATCGTGAATCGAATCGAATCATGAGTTGAGTGAATCGTTACATCCCTATAATCCTACCCAAAATAGGACTAAACTTATCAACTACCTTACTAACTATTAATAAGCAGCAAATTATGAGTTTATTGAGGCAAAAGTTAATGGTTTGTTAATAGTGAGAATTGGACCTTAAAATAAAGTGTGACCCTTCCTCTAAAGTAAATGACCATGTATAAATTTAAATTAAATTAAAATTACATTTGACATGTTCCTTTTTGCAGCAAAACACAAAATAGCATGTTAATATACAGTACATTCAAATAATTTGACAAAATAATATACAAGACTTTAAAAGTTTGGGTCAGTAATGTATTATCAACCCCGTGATAATAATAAGAAATGTTTGTTGAGCACCAAAAAAAAAATGTAAAAATAAATAAATAAATATATATATATAGACATATACAGTATATCATGATAGAGATATACATCTCTATATCATGAGACACTAAAGACTGTAATAATGGCTGTGTATTATCAACCCCGTGATAATAATAAGAAATGTTTGTTGAGCACCAAAAAAAAAATGTAAAAATAAATAAATAAATATATATATATAGACATATACAGTATATCATGATAGAGATATACATCTCTATATCATGAGACACTAAAGACTGTAATAATGGCTGCTGAAAATTCAGCTTTGTCATTACTTTTTAAAATATATTAAAATAAAACAGTTTTTTAATAGTATTTATATTTCACCATATTACTGGTTTTATTGTATATTTGATACAATAGAGATTATTTTGAACAAACATTTAAAAATCTTACAGACCCTAAACTTTTGAACTGTAGTGTACTTAAAGGGGTCATATTATGCGATTTCAAGTTCCCTCTCAGTCGGTCACTCTCGACGTCACGTCGGAGGACCGACGAATTGGGATCTCGCTTAGAGGGACCAATCTACTTATGCGTTCAGGTCAGAGAGCGAAAAGCTTCAAACTGTTTTATCGCTACATGAGTTCCCATTACAGCCCCACTGCTTTGTAGACTTCTCTCCTGTGGATCCTGTGAGGAAAGCAATGGACCATCATGCCTGACGAATTTGATTTGGGCCGGTGAAATTAGTCTCTTTGTTAGCTAAAGTGCATGAGAGCACTCTCAGACAGATGGAGAGCAGAAAAACTCCTTGTGGATTTTCAGACATATAATTAAATGCGATCTCTTTTATGCCCGTTTCAATGGAAATTTGGGGGGATTTTGGTGAAGATGCTGGATGTGGAGGTCCTGGGCTGGTGTGGTTACACGTGGTCTGCGGTTGTGAGGCCGGTTGGATGTACTGCCAAATTCTCTGAAACGCCTTTGGAGATGGCTTATGGTAGAGAAATGAACATTCAATTCACGGGCAACAGCTCTGGTGGACATTCCTGCAGTCAGCATGCCAATTGCACGCTCCCTCAAAACTTGCAACATCTGTGGCATTGTGCTGTGTGATAAAACTGCACATTTTAGAGTGGCATTTTATTGTGGCCAGCCTAAGGCACACGTGTGCAATAATCATGCTGTCTAATCAGCATCTTGATATGCCACACCTGTGAGGTGGATGGATTATCTTGGCAAAGGAGAAGTGCTCACTAACACAGATTTAGACCAATTTGTGCACAATACTTGAGAGAAATAGGCCTTTTGTGTACATAGAAAAAGTCTTAGATCTTTTGAGTTCAGCTCATGAAAAATGGGGGCAAAAACAAAAGTGTTGCGTTTATAATTTTGTTCAGTGTATATATATATATATATTATACCATTGCAATTGCGTTAGTCCAGCATAATGCAGTATACAGTTAATCTAATGCAGATTTGTGCATTATTATTTACATATTTACTCCAAATTCACTGATTAGTTCCGAAATGTCTTTTGACATTTGACAGGACTGTTGCCGTTATAGCTAATATATCACAAAAATAGACCTTTTGTGTATAAAGAAAATGTCTTAGATCTTTGAGTTCAGGTCATGACAAATGGGGGCAAAAACAAAAGTGTTGCGTTTATAATTTTGTTCAGTGTAGATTTCGTGTTAATTGACATATTTAGTGAAGCACCATGAAGAACAATTAGTTTAGCTCTTCATAAATCGCTTAATGTATTTTAAAATGTAATTAAGCATCCCTCGATGACGTCATATCTTTGTACTGACAGACAAATGTCTGGTGATTAATAGTCAAAGAGACTGGTAATATTTCGGTGGCACCTTTTTTATCTAGGCTTATTAATCTTTCCAGGAGGGTTGTTTAGCACATGACATCTCCCTAGTGATATTTCCAGCCAGGCTGTGACAGTACAGAATAACAAACAGCCTAAATGCACACACTTGGATGAGGACAGATGATTCAGGAGGGGAAAAAGAGCAAATCTCATCTCCTTCCAATCTGTGTCAACAATGTCAAATATCCCCTTTCACCCAGCCCAGAAACCAGTGTGGGGGAAACGGAAGCTCTCCTACCAACTCCTGCTATTTTCTGAGTTATGAAATTATATAACCTCTGACAAGAGTCCATAAACTTTCCCGCAGTTTCTCTGCAAGTCACCTGGTGAACCATATTGCACTGTTTTCAAACTAGATAGCAGAGAGTCTGAGTGCACATGCCAGCAATCTTAGAAAGCGTCTTTCTCCACCATATGTGTAGTAGCACAATTGCTCTCGCGGTGGTTTATGGTAAGGACAGAGCAGATAAGGACTGCATAATGCTATGCTTTATGTTACTATGAAATAAGTGCAGTTCAAGTCCTCCCCTTAAGCTCCTTGCCTTACCACAGGCTTGGAAAGCTAGCTTTGTAGTTCTCACTTTTTGTGTGTTTATTTTTTCCACATTTGGACTGTATGTACATGCCCTGGAATAAGATTTTAAAGTGGAGAGGAGACCTTTCTTTAAAAGAATAGTTCACCAAAACATGAAAATTCTGTCATCTACTCATGTCGCGTCAAGCCTGTATGTGTCACGGAATGCTCCAAAACAAGCAGATCCAAATTCAGCATTTGTTTTAAAAAAAAAAAAAAAAAAAAATCCAAATCAGGGCAAAACAGAGCATCAGAAAACACATAACAGAAAATAATAAACCAGCAAACAAAGAAAACCGGGCTTATGAGGATAAATTAACCAGGTAAATGAGACACCGCTGTATGAAATGAGACTTGTCAAAGCATTATGGGAACTGCACTCTGGTGGCCTTACATGGGCATACCAACTAGACATTGACATCACCTCCCCTCTAAGGAGTGGGTACCAGACAGGAGGGAAGTGGAAAGGAGGCGGATCGGGGGAGAGATGGTGGGCCAGGCCCGTGTAGCAGAAAAGGGCCCGGAGACAGAGGCAGACAAGGGTGCCAGGGCGGGGCCAGCAGAGCAGGAGGCCAGGGTGGGGCCGGCAGGGCGGGATCGGAGGGACAGACCAGCGAGGCTCCAGCCGAACAACAACCCTGGCAGGTCAGAGCCAGGAGCATGGCAGACCGTAAAGGTGGAGCTGACAACCACCTCATCAGAGTTGACAAGGCCAATGAACCCCCTAGCAGCTCAGGCAGGACTGCAAAGAAGAGCATAGACAGGTTAGTGACTGCCTTGATGACTGTCATAGAACAGGCAGGTAGTTCAGCAACGGTCTCCATGACCGAGACGGGGCAGGCAGATAGTTCAATAACAGTCTCCTTGGCCCTGACAAGGCAGACTGAGAGCTAAGGAGTGACTACCACCATCCAGAGGGCAGCTGAAGCAGACGCCGTCACCTCGAGAGGCTCCACAACAGAAACCTTCACCTCGCGAGGAACTAGAGCAGACTCAGTAGTGGACTCCTGGACTGAAACGAGCTCAGGAGTGAGATCAAACTTGTGTAACCTCTGGAGTTCTCTCTTAGACTTGAGTGGGTTCCGGAGTGAACTAGGGAGTGGACTCTGAGGGCTCCCGGACTGGAGCAGGTTCACGAGTGGACCCTGAGGGTTCCCGGACTGGAGCGGGCTATGGAGGGGACTCTGAATGCTTCCAAGCACGCAAGACAGTCCAGAGGCTAAAGGCAAAGACGGCCTTCTTGATAATGGCAGCAGCAGTGAAATTGGGCGGTTCTGTGGCGAGCTTTGAGACCCCCTGAGTCTGGCATTCCAGGACCACCGGACTCGATACCACCAGAGCCGGGTCCTCCAGGACCACCAGACTCAGAACCACCTGGATAGTCCTTGCTGCCCACTTCCTCCTTGACCTTCGCTTGCGAGACAGACTGAAGATTCACTATCAGCTGGAGCAGACTCGGGTATCTCCGGGGGCACTGCAATCGGCTCAGATCGACATGCTACTAAATTGCGGTAACAGAGATAATCAATGAAACTTCAAAAGTCGAGAGTTTTAAGCCCCTCCATCTCCCAAGGAGGCAAGGGATTGTCTAGGCAATTATTAAAAATCATGCTGAGCTCAGAATTACAAAGTTCTAATCCTACCGCCAATGTCTAAAAAGTCTGTGCCAGTCCACCCACTTGCATCCCCTGTTGCTGAAGACCCGCCAACATCCTAAGCTGAGCTTTCCACTCCTTCAAAACAGGAGGAA